>NC_052948.1:42949933-43249933 GCF_013358895.1 Oreochromis aureus
GACTGAAGAGCTGCAGCTGGCTGAGAGAGATCTAAACTGACTCCTGCAGACAAAAACACAAAAGAGCGCATTACTCTACAGTCAGTGGAGACAATTTGATCTGAATACTTGCACAGATGCTCAAAAGGCCTAATGTGAAGCCACACAGACACGTTTATTTGAATTTTTAAAAAACCAAAAACGATATAACGCTCATCAAAATGCATTAAAGTGGATTATACAGTCTATTGAACGCAAACACATCCAAGTGATTCATCACAAAAAAAAGAACCTACAGCACCTGAAGCATTGTTATAAGTGAAAGAGAAGCAGAGAAAGTCATTTCGTAATCACTTTGGGGTTTTGGTTAGATAACTTTAATTTGCATGAGTCTTCACCTGTTTATTTGAGCTGCTGTTGTTGAGAATTGAGGTATTCAACGTGCGCACAAAGGATTAGAGACATCCCTGTATTTATTATCATCCTTATTCAAAAGACTGGTTTTCTTTTCCTGTGACAGACAGGAGAATAAGGACAGAGTGCTGTACATACCCACAGGCTGTGCTGCACCACCAGGGAGATTAGCCCGCTTGCGAGGGGTCAGAGCAGCAGGCTGGATGGGTAAGATGCCAGCAGCAGGCTGGGTGTGGACTGCTTTGGGCCTCTGGCGAGGGGTGATGGAGGTTTCAGTGGTGGGAATTGGATCTGTCAGTCTGGCAACAAAGGGAGGATGTTGGCCTTCTTGTTAATCATGGCAAACAGTGTTAACATAATTATTTAATGAGTATCAGAATACAGATGATACCTAATTACTTCTACAATGTTACTACAGCTTTAATGGTAACACAGTGAAAGCAGGTCATGCTTGCCTGGGCTTAGCCTGGCTCTTCTTTGCTGCCGCAGCCTCGCTCGCTTTGACTGGCTCAGGAAGTTTGGAAGGAATCGGAGAATTCTTGTTTATGAAAAAAAAGGAAAGGCTTTACAATGAATTCTGCACTGAGAAAATCAATGTTTCACACACAAAAACTGAAAAGTTTTTTTTAACTAAAATATCATCAGGACTAACAAGTATTTTACACAGTATCAAAATAATGAATCCGAGCTTATCTTCCTCCCACAGCATGACAACTGGCCTGTATCCATAAGTAGGTCAGGCAGAGAACCCATAGCAGAGTCGAGATGAGACAAAGTCAAGCAAATCCAAATATTTTGACTGTTTCTGGTGCCAAGAGACACTGACCTTCACATTTTGAACAGGGCATGTCCGCTGAGCTAGTTTGAAAGCAAAATAGGACACCTGGTAGATATCTGGTCTCTTGTCTGGATCTGGCTCCAGCGTGTACCCTGAAACACACCGTGTACATAAAAATGAAAGTCTGAACAAGGTAGACACCAGTCAGTAAGTAGATATGAAATTTATGCTTCTGAAATGTAAGCGGTACTAACGAATGAGGCAGTGAAGATCGTAAGAGTAACGGGAATTATCTGGAATAGTGAAACTGCCATCACAGATGGCCACCTGGCTTTCACCAAAGGGCAAAGTGAAGAAGCACAGCTTGTACAGCAAACAGCCCAGTGCCTGGAGAAGACAACCACATGCATGCCCAAGAGGAGAGGAGAGGAGAGGAAGATAATTAATCAAATACGGTGATAAGAAAGTATTTCCCATCTAAACACCAGTTGAGATAGCACTAAAAATTTGTGTATTAACATCACAGCTATTTCACAAACCCTAGAGATTTTATATTTTTCTCTTTAAGACATGTTTAATCTTGGGCTATAATGTCAAACTTGCAGTCCTGTGCAAAGGTCTTGAGCACCCCTTTACTTCTTTAAATTTTGCTAGGAAAATGAGAAATATGTACGATGCTTTATTGAAACTGCAAATATACACAGAAATATAGTATATAAGGAAAAAACACAGTTTGTACAATTTTAACAAGCTTCAAACCAAAGGTGGTCATATTTGGTATGACCACCTTTACACTTTAACACAGTCTGAAGTCTCTTAGTCAAGCTTGGTGCAAGTTCTTTAAGTAATCTTCAGGAACAGTTCTCCAGGCTTCTTGAGGGACATTCAAAGCTCTTCTTTGGATGGTGGCTGCCTTTTGTTTTGTTCTCTGTCAGATAGATCCCACATTGCTTCAATCATGTTAAGGTCCATCATCTGGGGAGGCCAATTCATGACTGATAGTGTTGCATTGTGTTTTTGTTTTTAACCCAGTATGCTTTTACTACATTGGCAGTGAGTCTAGAATCACTGTCATGCTGACAAACTTAAGCAGCTGCAATTGGACTAAATTCAGATGGTATTGAAAATATGATGGTACTTTTCTGCATTTTACAATTCCATCAATTTTGACACCACTGGCAGAAATTCAACCCCAAACCTTGACACATTCTCCACTGTGCTTTACGGATGGCTGTAGACACTCACTGTTGTACCTCTCTCTTGACCTCTTCCATACTTGTTGTTAATCATTTCAAGTAAAACTTTCAAGTTTGGATTCATCACTCCATCAGACCTATTGCCACTGATTTTCAGTCCAGTTCTTGTGTAATTTGGTATACCTCAGGTTTTTTCCCCGTTTCCCTACTTTTCCATTTCTGTTGAAACTTCAGTGAATAGTAAATGGATCAACTGACGAGCAAGATGCCTCTCTCAGGTCCTGTGTCAAATTTATGCTGGATTTATTTTCCTATTTCTTAAGAACACGTCTTTCAGATACTGTTCATCTTCTGTAGTTAGTTTTTTAGACCTGCAGGAATCATGTTGTTGGTACAAAAGTGCTCTTTTATACCTGTGAAACGGCGTTATCTTCGGCAGCTTTGTGAACAAACGTGTTTTCTGTGACAGGCTGCTAGTAAAAAATGATTAAATGATTCACACAAAAAAGTCTGGCTCCTTGGAAGCAAAATAGAAATAAATGAGAGGTTGGCTCAAGACTTTTGCACAATATTGTAGTTTAAGCCAAACATTACATTTAAGTTGAGATTTACACCAGTTACCAGTTATATGCTGCATGTATTAACTCATCACGACTACCGTGCATCATGAATATCACAGCAGTCTGCAATCTTCACTCACCCAGATGTCTGCCTTCGTGGTGATGATCTTATTGTTGTAGAGGTTCACCATTTCTGGAGCACGATATGATAAGGTGGTGTACCTGCAACAAGGGACAGCTACAGATTTTTAGTGAGGTATTAAAAAAAATAACTTGCATAGCACAATGTGGTTATAAATGCACACAAATAAGTTTTGCTTTTAGATATCAAATGAAACCTAAAAAAGGAACCTTTCAGTTCCACACAAAGGTGAAAAATTGAGAAAGTTCAAAAACATGATAAAAGAAAGAAAAAACAAAACAATGAAGGTGCTTAGGAATTAAAAAAACTGCAGTCAGTTTCTGTGCCACATTACCTAAAAGATGTGCTAATGAATGAAAGTTGCAGATGAAAAGAGGCACAAACTTTTTGATCTCTTCCTCCACAGCAGCCACTCCTTCGGTCTGCGGGCTCTGGAACTTGTCAGTGGCGCTACCAAAGTCGCACAGCACATAATGACCCTTATCGTGCAGGAGGATGTTCTCCACCTGTAGATATACAAGACGTGACTCACACAGTGACACGCAGGGCTGCTTGCTTTGAGGACAATACGGGGTTTTATCGTGAAAGGAATGATTTTGGCAGTAAGCGATGAGCCACACTGCCAAGTCAAATAACGGCCTTTCTTTCTTGCAAGATGTGAGCTTGAGATAATAATAAAGGTGCACTGCATCTATAATCTATACCGTCACATTATGACTTTCAGATTATAGCCACGTTCAAAACTTGCACGTTCCTCTCAGTATGCTCTAAAAACTCTGTCACACATTATTTCTGAGGTTTTATCATTAAAAAAACAACAACAACAACAACAAAAAAAATCAAAAGGAAATGTGTAAAGCATTGAATTCCATATAATTACTGAATGACAGTAACCAGAGACTAATGAGACAGCTATGCAGCTGCTGACTGAGTGGAAGTTATTTGAAGTATTTTGACAACTACCTTTTTCTTCTCTTTATCAATCAACTTACAGCACAGTGCTTAAAAATGGAGTAAAATATTAATAGCTCTATATATTTGTGCATGTCCTCTTGTGTACCAATGAATGAATCAATCAATATTTTTATTAAAACAAACAGCCACTCTGAATATCTTTTATACTTTTATTTAGGGTATTTTCTTACATAATGCCAAAATTTGTTTGAGAGTCGGGGAACATTTTCCACATTTTCCTCTGACGTGTGGCACAATCCACAAAATAATCTGCCTGGAACACATTTTTGCACTAGTGTGGTTTAGATTAGGAAGGTGCCTGGACAGAAGTATCTTGACAGTAGGTGTTGGTCACGTGTTCTTTCTTAAGGCAGAGGGTACATGGCAGTGAATTACTGGCTGTTCACATATGACTTCAAAAAGCTGGGACAGAGCTTAAACTGACTTTGCTCCTGTGCACCCAACTCTGAGCTTTAAAGGTTCAAAAAAGAGCCATGCTACACAACAACTTTATGCAAAAGCCAATAGCAGTCATCCTGATTCCAGTTGAAACTGGAAGTTGTTCATTTTTGGAAAAAAAAATCAAACAAAACAGAGAAAAAGATAATTGCTGCAGTTTCAGAGTGAGTGTCAGTGGCAAAATGTGTCACCTTAAGGTCTCTGTGGATGATAGGTGTCTTGCGTTGGTGCAGACGAGAAACGGCGTCACAGGTGTCACAGAAGATCTGCAGCACCTCAGCTTCAGTGAAACCAGTCTGCAGCCTCTGATTCATCAAGTTGACCACCTGACCTCCTGTAAAATACCATCCAATTAGGCAGCACATTGAACAACAGAGGAAATTAACTAAAGAACTATTTGATTTTACCTTAACTTCTGCCTGTTTTATCACAAATTTTTTCAGACTTATCATGTAATAAGCTTGCTTTAATCATTTAATAGCACAACTACACTCTAACAAATCCATCCTGAAATTGAAAGGCCAACAGAAATTTAAATTCCTTCAATAATCAAGGCATGAGGTTGCACTTCCCTTTCAGCACTCACCCTTGCAGTAATCCATTAGTATAAGCACCTCCCATACGTCCCTCGATCCCATAGCTGTGATACTGGAGTCCAGATAACCAACAATATTCTTGTGACCAACTAGATCTTTCTGCAAGAACACAAGCACAAAATGTTGCCATTTCTTTCTATAAAAGGAAGCTAACCCATTCATTTGATAAGGTCAGCGTTTTGAGATGCAGTATGAGACATTCATCTGCAGGGGGAGTGTCAATGGAGAGCTGAAATCTGAACTCTATTATGTAATTTTAAAAAAAAAGTCAAGTACTACAACCCAGGTGAAGCACCATCTGCTTGTGTATGAGTGTGTTTGTGTGTTTCTCAGTGAGAGTGTGCGAGACACAAAGCGAGAAAGACTGCGATGTGACGAAATCTCTGAATGCTGGGGAACCACCATCTTCACAGCGAATACTGGAGTCAGTTAATGTTGGCTTCAGAAGCAAAATAAAGCCAATGAAAATAATTCTTTGAAGTGTTTGTTTAATGATACAATCTGCCATGTTTTAATATTTGAACATCTGTTGCCATATATTTCCTCCTTGGTTCTTTTTGGAGTGCTGCCTTGAACGGAAAACTATACAGACTCTAATATCAAAGACAAATGCAGGACAGCCATCAAAAATGCCGTCAAACTTTCCAAGACCCATAATAGACTATTCATATTTTGTGGTAGGCTACCATGGCATTAATATCTGTTTATATACTAAATATACCTATTCCCTAAAGAAGTTGGAAATCTTTACTTTAGAGTAATGTAAACATCTTTATGTATAACATATTTATAACAGAAATATGCAGATCAATGTTATTTCATGTGATCAGAGATGTGTCAAACACCTATCCTTTTTTTAATATACCTTACCAATAATAAATGCTTAGAAAATAACAATTCATTAAGAAATAAACAGCCCATTAATCTGGTTATTTATATCAAACCATGAAAGGCAAATCAAAAACAGCACACTAAGTACCAGGATGGCAAATGTGGTAGAACAATCCAAACAAACCTGCTGCAGGGTTTGCATTGCTCTTAGTTATTCTGGACAGAATGAGGCATCTGTGGGTTTCTTCTGAAGGACTTTTTTGTGCTTGCCTTACGTGGTTTTACCCAGCATGCCAAACCATGACAGCTTAAAGTGAGAGTCTGTGGAGAAATGTTTAGTCTCAGTCACTCACCATTATTTGAATCTCGCGCTTGCAGACCTGAAGATCGTGTTCGTTGTTGACGTACATCCTCTTCAGAGCACAACGAACCCCTTGGTTTGTCTTCACGAGGAACACGATTGCAAAGCCACCTGCATGATGCAGAGAAATGACACATTTAAAATGTGCATTCAAAATAAAATCAAAACATCAATCTTATGAACCTTCTCAGGATACCATGATTTTGAACATTTAGCAGACGTGCTAATTTTTAAGCCTCAATTCTTCAGCAACTGTCGGGCTTTCTATCCATGTATATTCTTACATCAAAAAGCACAATCAGCACCAAATGGCACCGCCTTATAGCATAATATCTATTAGTCATGTCATTGCTGCGGGGTTTACGTAGAGGCCTACATTGAGGCCTAACCATCTGGTATAGCTCAGACCACAAATTTGTTGTGCAGAGTTTAGCTGTGGAGTCATCAATTTCAGGCAGACATCACAGCTTACATTACATCCTTCGCTCATCTTGTGTAATGGCAGTGTGGTACTATACAGCTACAAGAGCATCAGTCTAGGTTGAGGGTTTAGAGCCACGTCTGGAGCGTCTATGTGACTACAGTAAAAGCTGACATCGCGATGAGCTGTCCTGTACTGTATTCTTGTATTATATGCAGACTGGGCACTCGCCGTGTAGCTGGCAGCCTAACAGAACTGATTAAAAGCATAGATACTGTGCAGTCTTTGGTTCAGAAAGCTCCTGATAGAATAAAGGGGTGTCTAAGTTAGACAAGAGACTTTAAGAATATATTAATGCAAGCATTACAACAGAATATACACAGCTGATGTTCACACAAGCCTATTCACTTGCTACTGGACATTAGAAATGCACACTCAGACTAAATGTATTGTGTAACATAACTGTTAAAACTACTTTTTAGTGGTCAAGTTTCAGGCCTCTTCTATAGCACCCATTATATTATCCTGATGTTCCACATTTTCCTGCCAATGGCTGTTCTTACAAAAACCTTGAATACGGAATCTCTTTGAAAGTAAACCTTTCATTTCAAAGAGATCACACAAATGCCTGACGTCAGGTACATCTCCACCTGCTTGAATCACTCATCTGATTCACAAGAGCTAAAAGAAAATTGTATGCATGTGTGTTAGTCAGAGTACAGTTTGGAGAAAGTAGCTTGCCTATGTTTTGCATTTATGTACCTGAAATACATGAATGCACAGCTCCATTATCCCTGTGGGAATGATACAAGGTTGCATCTCTGTTATGCGACCCATGCACTGGGCATGCAGGACACACATCATACTGTGACATGCATAGAAGGAGACAGAGAACGGGCAAAAAAACTAACAAATGGCATCATCTGGTCTTTGCAACCCTTTCTTACCTTCAGCAATTATCTCTTCAACAGTGACTTGGTGTCGCCCGACAGTAAATGCTCGTCCAATGAAATTGCCGCCTGCGTGGCTGGACCCCGAGCTGCTGCCTCCTCCTCCAGAACCAGGCCCGGAGCTGACTAACTCCCGACGGGAATCAAAGAACTTCCTCATAGTGTCAAAATGACAGGGGTATTTGCGGCTTCAGATGAGCTGTAGGTCCTTGTATGCACAATTATTGCAGTGATATATATAATAAAGCAGCTCAGACTGCAACCCTAACGAGTCTATGTGGAGCCTGTAGTGATGCCTTTATGATATATAATATTGTGAGAACTCAGGTTTCTGGTGGCAAATTTCCAATTTGCTTGCCAGATCAAGACAGTTGGTGATAGCCAGAGTCGTTGCGACTAACTGTTATGTAAGTGAATTACACCACCCGGGAGGCTAAAGCATCTCCGGAGAAAGTATTTCTTTAGCTATCAATCCAGCTGTTCACGGTCGGCTGCTGCTGACGGGGATAACATTCGGTCCTTCTCCATCTCGTCCAGCCATTTTTAGGCTAGCTCAATGCTAGCTACTTACGCGCTATGACATTTCGTGTAGTTAAGGTTATCCAGGTTATCCTCTGAAGATAATGTCTTCGGGTGCGATGTAACCGACGTGTAACTCGTCTGACAGCGTTGCCAGCAAAAATATTTCCATCCTCAGCCAAGTGGAGCGACCGTTTGTTGCCACATAGCTAGCTGACCGTGTCGCTATTTAATTGCTTCTATTTACAATAAATAAATAAAAAAAACTATGATTTTAGTTGGCTAACGCATTAGCGCGATGAAGCCTCTCATCAACACAAACAAGCGTCGAATCGACAGTAGACTGAAGCCTCCGCCTGTCGCAGTTATAGCTGAGAATATGTAATCACAGACTGACATCTACCAAAACAGTAGACAGAGGTTTCAGTCCAGCGGTATAATCTCTGCAACCACAGCAATCTTTGGCTTCCACCGTTATCGCAACATCCTAGCTGTTGCTGTTGACGAACGGACGGAATTATGGGTATTGTAGTTCAGAGCGCAACTGCAGCCTCCCCTCACCCTAGCGTATGTGATCATGTGGCGCGATTACGTCACGTCGCTCGCACGCGAGCATCCAAATGATAAAATAAAAATTCAATTACATAAAGACATATCCTGCATTTATGTTTTACTTTCGATTTTATAGGTTTAATTAAAAAACAATGGAGACAAAATAATGTAATTTTATTTTACAATTTACGTTGTGTATGTTCAATTTCATGGAATAAAGTGATTGAAAATAAAAAAAAACATTCGAATATATTTATAATATACAATAGATTTTACAGAACATAAAATTTATCTGCATATCTCAAAATTTTGACTCTGAGGTCAATTTTTTTTTTCTGCAGTGGAACAAAACAAAAATGACCACTGTTTTCTGCCCCTGTAAGTAAATGCCTTGGCCGACGTTCCGCCGCTCCGCGAACGCACCTCAAAACGCAAACGACCCTGCAAAAAAACTGACGTCCGTGGGAGGTGCAAGAAAAACAGCTGGTAGTTATAAGCTGTAGAGTTCGCTGTACTGTGACGCTCTACCTTCGTGTCTGACTTCAGGCTCAGTAGATTTGTCTCCGGGACAGGTAAGCTATACTTTAGCACCGGTCAGTCATTTATTTACGTTGTTTTGCGGTGTGACTTTGTTAGCATGGAGATTAGGCGGGAGCTCCTCTGTCTGTCTGTCTGCAGGGTGTGCCCACTGAGTTAAGACAAGTTAACTGTAAAGTCTTCTGCTTCCTGACTTTTTAATCGATACGATGCACTCTTTATATTTCGTATCTAACCACGTCTGAACCATAGATCTATAAGGCATCGATCAATAAGTTTCAGTTTCAAGAATGTCTTTGGCACTATGAGTCTATTTCGTTTTTGAGCTTCAGCTTTCAGTTTATCCTTTTCTGTAAATTCATTGGCAGTCCACTTGCCCGCTTTCGGAGAATCAAAGCCGTAAGAATGAGCGTGAGCAGCCCAAACAGGTTTACTAACAGGAAAACTATAATCCAGCAGTTGTTAAAACTTTTCCCACTCCATGCACGATCAAGTGCAAGAGTTTACCCTGAAAAGCAAGCTCTTTGTTTGTTCACGCAAATGAGGATTTTTATATTAGGTTGCACTATTGCGCTTTGACAACAGCAAGAATCGCAAGAATTGCTTCATATTTACATTAGCCTATACACCGCTAAGGTGTGGCCCTTACCCTAAGTGCAGAGTTTAGGCTCCCGTGTTTGAATATCAAATATCTCCACAGACAAATACTGGCAGATGAGTCATGTTATGTATAATTTATGGTAAAAACATTTAATGTGCTGGATCATAAGTGGATGGAAGTGGACAGGGTAAGTTGATCTCCACAGGGATAAAACCAGGTGGGAGTGTACCAGGTTTCCTCTCGGAGTAATTACAGGTGTATCCAAACAAACACAAGTTTAATGAGATAAGCTCCCGGGAAACCACCACAGATGTAGGACACATGAGAACCTGTGACGAAATGTCGTGTGGTGGAAACCCTCTGTGAGATGATGACCTGCATACAATATTGATCAAAGGTTAACGAAGGCCACATTCAAACCTGCAACATCTTCCTGCCCCTGCAGTGTAATAAAGTACTCATTGTGCATTTTTTTTAATCTGTTCTTTTGTAGCTTTCAGGACCTCCAGTTTGAAAATCTACACTCTTCTACAATGGCAGCAGTAAGTCTCTCTCTCAGCTGCATGGTCATGTAGTCAGTGTGAATTTGCATCACCCGTAGGGAGTCATTGTACTTTCGACACAGCAGAAATGACAGGCAATTCAAATTAAAGAAAGGGTAAAGGTTTAGCAACCTGTGATAAAGGTAGTTTATTAGATCGTTTTGTTTTGCTTTGTTTTTATGTTCAATGCAAGTCCCCTAAACAAGATTATAGAGCCCTTACAATTCAATCCTGCTTTTTAAAACTGTAAAATAATCTAACACTCATGAATAGACGAATAATTATGCATTGTAGCACATATGCCTTTGACTTTAGGATAAATGATCAATAATCAGACATACTTTATTACACATATATTTTTAATTAGTTCTGTAAAATGTTTACAAATGCTTATCTGCTTATCTTTACTTTTCTACTTACTGAAAAAGATGGAGTTTGCGATAGGCAGATAAGCTTCTGAGAAATGGATACTGGCTCTAAAAGTGGCTCTTACACAGATGTGTTAAACTTATTCAAGCAAATTGATGTCAAAACATCAAGTCAAACTCTTCACATGTGTACATAGTGATATTTTTTTTTTTTTAAATGGCAGGAATGGGAAAAATGATTGAGTTGTACTTTAAGCTTTGTGTTTACTTATTTAATTTCTGTTTAATAGATTAATAATTGTAGTTTTGTCATTTGTAATCAGATCGGAAACCGTGGAACCGTGACTGAAGCCGCTAATTTTAATCCCGACGCAGATGCCCAGAAGCTTAGAGAAGCCATGAAAGGAGCTGGTGAGTGATCCAACATCATTGTCACCCACTGACCATCAGCTAAAGATATCCTTAGCCCTCTATGGAGAAAAAATAAATTCTCCTTGGTCTCTCCCTTCTTCTGAAGGAAAGTTTGAAAACTAATTTCAACATTGCACAGTGCTCACGCAGTCATGGGGTATCTTAGTGTTTCCTTTATAGTCCATTTGTTTAGTCACTGTCACAGTAAAAGATTACCAATCTTTAACCTTTGTGTTTTACAACATTTTCACTCCTGATAAGGAAGGAAATGAGTCTTGCTTATCATGCAGGCTGTAGTAGTAGACTAGCTTTGTCATGGATTATACTGTTTTAAAGCCAAGCAGGGAGATACTGTGTAGGTGCTATGTAGATACCCTCTAACATTCAGCATTTGATAGTGTTAACAAATTCAGCAAATTCATGGAGAGGAATGTTTAAGCTGTTAGGATTTGATACTCTAATAATCTTCTCCTGACTCTTGTTTGAGCTCCATTGGAAACAGATGGTTTCTATGGCCATGGGAACAAACAACCTTGTGTTAGGATAATTTCCAGGCCTGCAGCAGTGTCGCCCGACTCTACGGCCTATGTAAAATGACCGAACCTATGCTTTTAAATGCATTTCAGCAAAAGAAATAAATATGCTTCTTTTATTTCATGATTGACAGCGGTTAAGATTACATAACCTGAGTCTATGAAATTTCTTTCAGGCACTAATGAGGCAGCTCTCATTGAGATCCTGGCCCACCGTACTATTGCCCAGAGGCAGCGAATCAAAATGGCCTACAAACAAACAGTGGGGAAGGTGAGAGGCAGCAAACATGCTCCATTCATAACTGAAGATGTGTGTGTACTCTCACTGTCCTTATTATAGGTGGGGTAAGGTGATAAGGTGCAAGTTAACCTTTAACTGCAAAGCAGAAATAAATAACTCTTGCAAATAAAGGTTAATACAGAGAGGGGCTTGTGAGTTTTCTAGAATAGGAAGGTCTGAGTCAATAAAAAACACAAGCTGAACCCACAGAGGTGTGTTACCCACTGTCACTTCGGTTGTTTCCTGATTATGGGGCTCAATATATTAACAAAACGGGAAGCCTGAGATCTTTATTGTATTGACATATTAAGATAATATTTATCTCCCTGCACACTGTACACAATGCACATCTGGTACAAAGTCATTAAAAGCAACTGAAAGTTCATTGAGGGGAGCTATGGGAACAGCAGAGTGAGCAGAGTTGTTGCAGTCAGGAAAAGTGAGTCATGTTGCACACGCGGACACCCACACGGGGAAGGGGTGGGGCCGAGTGGAACAAGCTCCTCTTTTCACCAAAACTCTTTCCAAGAACCACACCCTCTAGTGGAGACCCAAATGCTGTTGGATTGAGTGAAGTCATGGTCAACATAAATCCATTTCACTCAACTGAATGTTGTAGACAGTCTGCGTTTGTTACACTGGCACAGCCTAATAAATTCACTTAAATATTCAACTTAAGTTTTTTTATATCACGACAAATCACAACAACAGTCATCTCAAGGTGATTTATATTCTACTTCCATAGTCAAAGCCCCTATAATAATACGGAGAAAACCTGAGCAATTAGGCGACCCCCTATGAGCAACCACTTGGCAACAGTGGGAAGGGAAAACTCCCTTTTAACAGGAAGAAACCTCTGGCAGAACCAGGTTTAGGGAAGGCAGCCATCTGCCATGAACGGTTAGGGGTGAGGGGAGGGTCCAAAAGACAAAAACACACTGTGGAGGGCAAGAGATTAATAATAACTAATGATTAAACACAGAGTGCTGTGTAAACACACAGAGAGTGAAAAGAGGTGAGTAAAGCTACCCAGCAGCCTAGTCCTATTGCAGGATAACTAAGTGAGGATTAGATTCACCTGTTCCAACATAACTACATGCTTTATCAAAAAGGAAGTTTTTAACCTAATCTTAAAAGTAGAGACGCTGTAGAGACCTGAATCCATGCTGGAAGCTGGTTCCACAGAAGCAGGGCCTGAAAGCTGAAGGCTCTGCCTCCTGGTCTACTTTAAATATCCTGAGAGTGAAGTGCTCCATTGGGATGATACAGTACATAAGCTAGACTCTAATTATTCAACACATTGTATGTGAGGAGAAGGATTTTAAAGTTGATTCTGGATTTAACAGGGAGCCAATGACAAGGAGCCAATATGGGAGAAATGTGCTCTCTTTGTAGACGCTGTCAGTATTCTTGCTGCAGCATTTTCAATCACCTGAAAGCTTTTCAGAGGGTTTTTAGGACATCATGACAATACTGAATTACAGTAGTCCAGGCTAGAAGTAATAAATGCAGGACTAATTTTAAAACAATAAGAACATTCATCTGTTTCCATCCCCCTTCAGGACCTGGCTGATGATCTGTCCTCAGAGCTGAGTGGGAACTTCAGGAGTGTTGTTCTGGGTCTGCTGATGCTGGCGCCTGTATACGATGCCTACGAGCTCAGAAATGCAATGAAGGTGAGTGAAGAGGTTTTTGATTGAGCTGCTAGTCTTTTAGTAATGCACCTGTATATTTTCCTATTGTCCCCAAGGCCAACATGTATTATCTGTGTATGCAAAGTCTGTTATTTTTATGTCACACAAATCATCATTTATGTTCACAGTCTTTAAATGACACACCTCTGTTGCTGTTATTTACATACTGTAGTTTATTTTGAGCTAATCCTGCACACAGTATCAGCCCTCTGCTGTTTTACAAATTGGTATTAATCCGTAGCTCAACTTGTATACATGTATACTTAAACAGTTGCACTGTTTATAACAGTGTGAAGCGATTTGGGGAAAAATATTGAAGAAATTTGCTTGGGACTGGGAACCTCAGGAAGTGGGATTATGTGACAATAACAAATATACTGAATACCGCCAGCCTTTTCCTTTAATTCCCAATGTGCAGCTTACGGCATACTGATTTATTACAGGGGGCTGGAACCGAAGAGGCTTGTCTCATCGATATCCTCGCCTCAAGGTCAAATGAGGAAATAAAACTCATCGACGACGTCTACAAGAAAGGTAAGAGTGTCACCTCCTCAGGTCTCTCTACCAGCTGGTAGCAATGATATATGATATTGTGTAGCACCAACAAAACTCTGTGTTTTGTTAGGAGTTGCAACGACCTCCTTTATTAGAAAACACTGGATGTTGTAAATTATTCATAACAGCCACTGCTGCTCTCTGTGTGGCAGTTTATTGTTGCTGAATTGTTCCTCTGTGGATGAAATGAGAGTAGCTGGAAAGTATTTATAAAGTGGTTTTCAGTAACCTTTCCTTGAGTGATTTGTCTGCTTTGTTGTGTTGTTCTATAGAGCATAATAGTTGGACATTTTAGATTAAAAACAATGAATATTAACTGAACGCGAATGTCAATATTTGGCTTCTGAATCTGTTTTTTGTTTTTGTTTTGTTTGAATCTCATAGAAATCTGGATTATGGCTCCCTTTTAAGCCTGCAGTAAATATTATTCTTCCCACGAGCTGTTGCTCATAATGTAGAAGTCTGAGAATCTACTATATTACTTGTGTCTAACACGCCTCCTGCGGTATAAGCCATCGACAAGAATCCTCCAGAGTGCTCAGTCTTGATGTACTGTATGGCTAACGTTTACATGAGAAGCTGTTATTGGTGCCTACGGTAGTTGGACACATTTACTGACTGACTGAACTAGTTGAGCAAGTAGCAACTTAACAGCATCTTTCTTACGAGTAGTAACAACCAACAGAGCCTAATATACATTTAGTGAACTACATGTTTAGTGGTAAGTGTAATTTTAAAATAAAAACTAAAAAAGTGCAATTTCAAATGATTTTATGTCTTTTTTTTTATTAATGGCAGAATATGAGAAGAAACTGGAAGATGATATAATCGGGGATACATCTGGAATGTTTCAAAGAGTTTTGGTCTCTTTACTCACGGTGAGCAAACTTTGACCCACGACCTTTTTATAGTGTTATTCAATGTGCGAAACGCTGGCCAGAGACGCAAAAGTAGACAAGCAATTACACCGTCCAGACCAACTGAATTTTCTAATATTTCCAATGCTTATCTGAACTTCACTGTATCTCCAAACCGTGTCACAAAAAAAAAAAGAGGTCATTTGTTGAACATTTTCTGATGTAACTGCCCTAAATCCTCATCCAGCAAACCGCTGCTCTGTTCCGGTTTGTTTACAAAGCTTTTATCGGACGTCTGATCATTTACAAAGCTGACATAAGTGAATATTTATCTATTTTGCATTTTTACCAAACTGTGTTAATCCAAAGAATGGACACTGTTTGATAGCTTTAAGTTAAAATTCATAGAAAATAAACAACAGAAAAATAAATTCGGCTTGTTTTAAAATTTAGAACTTTTGCAATTTTAGCAAACAAAAAAGTAAGAAAACAAAACATTTTGGACTTTAGTGTGGTATTTGCATGCAGCATCGCAAATACTACCATTGTCAAATAGAACAAAGTCAAGCTGTGTAGATTATAAGTATGAAGTATTAACCTCCTGGTATTTACTAGCAGGTTCAGCCTTACTTGTAAAATGTCAGTTGAACCTTTATCTAATATCTTTTCTTCAGGGAAGAGGAAGAATGAGTCACTTCTGCATAATAAAATAACCAGTTAATATTACTTTTTTCTGTTGCTTAATCTTGTACGCATGTTCTCTTGAGCTGACACATCTCCTGTTTTGCAGGCTGGACGGGATGAAGGCACCACAGTGGACGAGGCCCAGGCTATTCAAGATGCCAAGGTAAAGGTTCAGGTCATAAGGGAAAATGGTGTATTTAACTCCTCTGTTACACAGGCGTAGAGACTGGTTGACAACAATTTTATGTCTGTGATTGTAGGAAATCTATGAGGCTGGTGAGGCTCGATGGGGCACAGATGAAGTTAAATTCCTCACAGTGCTTTGTGTGAGGAACCGAAACCATCTGCTGCGAGGTACTATAAATGCTTTGTGTCATGTGAAAATACTTTGCATTGCCTCACTTCCTTAAATTGGTCACCAAAGGAATTTCAGTTAATGATTATATCAAATTTATGACCAAAATCACTTGTTAAATCACATAATCTTTTAATTAGTGAGTCATCAGGTCACTATTGTGTGTCTGGCACTCTGGCCACTCTGGCAGCCTCGCCTCTGTCAGTGCGCCCCAGGGTGGCTGTGGCTACAATGTAGCTTACTATCACCAGTGTGTGAATGTGTGTGTGAATGGGTGAATGACTGGATGCCTGGAAGACGCTTTGGGTCTATAGGTGGGTCTAAGCGCTATATTCAGCCATTTACCATTTACTATTGGCAACTTCCTTATGAATCATGTTATTTCCCGCTCCAGTGTTTCAGGAGTATCAGAAGATTTCTGGAAGAGACATTGAGGAGAGCATCAAGAGGGAGATGTCTGGCTGCCTGGAAGACGTCTTTCTGGCTATAGGTGGGTCTTTTCAGTTACGTGATCCTTCAGATGAAGTCTAAGATACACGTGGGTTCAAAATAGCACAGAAATAAATAAATAAGCAAGCTTACAATATTTGCTGCTGACTTACCAGGTGGTCTGTGTAAAGTTTAGTGCAGAAACACACAAATACACTCATCAGTGGACACTAAATATTTAAAAATCCACAAAATTAGGAATTGCAGGTCGAATGAAGGCCTACTTTTCAGTCACAAGAGATCAAATAAATGCTGCTGTTCACATTTTTTTTTAATATATTAATCAAGTAGAATAAATTGTTTTTCTGCATCATACACTACGATTTGCATCTTATGCGCAGTCATTTGTTTTCTACTTTGCAGTGAAATGCATCAGGAACAAGCCGGCTTTTTTTGCTGAGCGATTATACAAATCAATGAAGGTAAATATTTCATGCAGTGATACATAGCTACTTTTCTTTCTTCCACTTCCAGATCTATCATAAAACAACCACAAATATAAAGAATGACTTCTATTAAGTGCTACTGTATGCAAGAGCCTCCTGTCACCCCTCATTTCTGTATATTTTGCTAGGAAAATGGAAATGGGTTCAGAGATTTATTAAAATGTGTGCAAACATACATGGAAATACAGCATATAAGGCAAAAACAGAGCTTGTGCAATTATAATGAGCCTGCAAAGTCAATATTTGGTATGACAACCTTTATACTTCAACACAGCCTGAACTCTCTCAGACAGTTTTTCTTGTAATTTCTTTAAATAGTCTGCAAGTATAGTTCAACTCTGGATGTTGGCTGCCTTTTGTCCTGTTCTCTGCTTCATTAATGTTGAAGTTGGACCTCAACATTAATGGCTTCTTGACAGCTATTGAGCTCATTTCTGATGAGGGTATGGCAAACAATAGATTGATCAGCTGAAGAGCGGGATGTATCTTTCAGGTCCTGTGGCACATGGCCCACTATGGTATATAAAACACTTATATTTACCTATATACCTATATACCTATATTTTTCCTTCTTCAAACAGTACTTGTCTAACATTCACACACTCTAAAGAATGCATCAGGGGAAACTTGGAGTTCAGTATATTTCCCAGAAATATTTAGCCATGCAGACATGCATCAAACCACCGACCACTCAGTTGGTAGGCGACCCCCTCTACCTCCTGAGATGCAGGCAGCCTTGCATCAGGTCTTTGTTGGATTTTTTTTTTTTTTTTTAATTTCTTAAGGACATGACTTTCAGATACTGTTGATCTGATGTAGATGGTTTCTTAAGCCTGCCACTTTTTCTTTTGTTCTCACAGTTTCTTCCAAATTTTTAAGGACACACTGCACAGCATGCTGAGATTTGCCCAGGTTTCAGCTAATAGCACCTTGTTGGTACAAAAATACAATTTCACACCTGTCAAACTTTGTCATTTTTGACATTACTATTATTATTATGTTTTTGTAGGTTCAACTAAAGGAAAAGGAGCAAATTGTGTTTTTGAACAAAAACAATTTTTGTGACAGGCTGTTACTGTAGCCTGTCACAAAATGCCTAAAGACACAATTAAAACTTGGTTCTTTGCTAAGCTTCCCTTAGATTTTTTTATGCTTCTATAATTCATAGTTTAGTATTAAGTGGTTTGAACAAACAAGCAAACAAAAGACATTGCTGTGAAAATGGAAATGAATGGAAAAATCAACCATTGCCCAAAGGAAAAAATCTGAAAGACCTTCAGAGAGCCTGAATAATGATTGCTCAAAACTACTTTGTACAAGGAAGTCAGGCGTCTTGGAAGTAAGAATAAAAATAAAAGTGGCTCAAGATTTTTGCACAGCACTGTATGCCATAATATACAGGGAGTGCAGAATTATTAGGCAATTGAGTATTTTGTCCACATCATCCTCTTCATGCATGTTGTCTTACTCCAAGCTGTATAGGCTCGAAAGCCTACTACCAATTAAGCATATTAGGTGATGTGCATCTCTGTAATGAGAAGGGTGTGGTCTAATGACATCAACACCCTATATCAGGTGTGCATAATTATTAGGCAACTTCCTTTCCTTTGGCAAAATGGGTCAAAAGAAGGACTTGACAGGCTCAGAAAAGTCAAAAATAGTGAGATATCTTGCAGAGGGATGCAGCAGTCTTAAAATTGCAAAGCTTCTGAAGCGTGATCGCCGAACAATCAAGCGTTTCATTCAAAATAGTCAACATTCGCAAGAAGCGTGTGGAAAAACCAAGGCGCAAAATAGACCCCATGAACTGAGAAAAGTCAAGCGTGCAGCTGCCAAGAACTTGCCACCAGTTTTGTTCAGAGCTGCAACATCACTGAGTGCCCAAAAGCACAAGGTGTGCAATACTCAGAGACATGGCCAAGGTAAGAAAGGCTGAAAGACGACCACCACTGAACAAGACACACAAGCTGAAACGTCAAGACTGGGCCAAGAAATATCTCAAGACTGATTTTTCTAAGGTTTTATGGACTGATGAAATGAGAGTGAGTCTTGATGGGCCAGATGGATGGGCCCGTGGCTGCATTGGTAAAGGGCAGAGAGCTCCAGTCCCACTCAGACGCCAGCAAGGTGGAGGTGGAGTACTGGTTTGGGCTGGTATCATCAAAGATGATCGGGTTGAGGATGGAGTCAAGCTCAACTCCCAGTCCTACAGTTTCTGGAAGACACCTTCTTCAAGCAGTGGTACAGGAAGAAGTCTGCATCCTTCAAGAAAAACATGATTTTCATGCAGGACAATGCTCCATCACACGCGTCCAAGTACTCCACAGCGTGGCTGAATAAAAGAAGAAAAACTAATGAATGGCCTCCTTGTTCACCTGATCTGAACCCCATTGAGAACCTGTGGTCCATCATCAAATGTGAGATTTACAAGGAGGAAAACAGTACACCTCTCTGAACAGTGTCTGGGAGGCTGTGGTTGCTGCTGCGCAATGTTGATGGTGAACAGATCAAAACACTGACAGAATCCATGGATGGCAGGCTTTTGAGTGTCCTTGCAAAGAAAGGTGGCTATATTGGTCGCTGATTTGTTTTTGTTTTGTTTTTGAATGTCAGAAATGTATATTTGTGAATGTGGAGATGTTATATTGGTTTCACTGGTAAAAATAAAGAATTGAAATGGGTATATATTTGTTTTTGTTAAGTTGCCTAATAATTATGCACAGTAATAGTCACCTGCACACACAGATATCCCCTAAAATAGCTAAAACTAAAACAAACTAAAAACTACTTCAAAAACATTCAGCTTTGATATTAATGAGTTTTTGGGTTCATTGAGAACATGGTTGTTGTTCAATAATAAAATTATTCCTCAAAAATACAACTTGCCTAATAATTCTGCACTCCCTGTATTATGAATTAGGCCAAAAAGAAATCAGTCCGAGGCTGTTATAGTCTGCGACAGAGTCCAGTGCAGTACAAATACAGTTTTTGTTTCTCTCTTTCCAGGGCCTGGGCACTACAGACACCGTCCTTATCCGGATAATGGTAGCCAGGGCTGAGATTGACATGTTGGACATTAAAGCACAGTTCCTGAAGATGTATGGAAAGACTCTACACTCCTTCATCAAGGTGAGGCACCAAAGACGGGGGACGGTAACGCCCTGTCGTAAGCAAAAGCTTTGCAATACATCAGCTGGGGTGTAATATATGCACTTCTGACATTATGTAATGTCCTTATGTTGTTTTGAAATGTTGCAAGATAATATTAAAGAGAATTCTTGGGGGGGGCGTTCAGAAGCCTTGAAGTCTTAAAAATATGCTCTTCTTTTTTCTTTTTTTTAACACCCCCCCAGGGAGACACATCTGGTGACTACCGCAAAATTCTGCTCCAGCTCTGTGGAGGCGAGTAAAGAAAATGTCACTCCAACATTCAGCCATGTGTTTACTCTGGAATCTACAACATTGGCTTTTTTATTACAGTTTGTTCATCTGTGCTTTTTACATTTCGCTGTGCCTTATTTGACGCTTTCTAAAAACAATTAAACCAAAGATGTGTGAACTGTGCAGAGATTTGTGTTTTTTCTTGTCCTTGTTGTTGATACTGTGTTAAGGATTCATTAATTGCATTATAGAGAGTGAAATTTATATGCTTTCCACATCTTTAAAAGCAACAAAAAGATGGATGTTGCTGGCATCTAGCTGTTTTTACAGTGCAGCATTTTCATCACCGTCTAGTCAACGAAGTCCATTTGTTTAATTGGTAGCAGTTCCTCATTTGCTAAGTCAGCCCTTTATCATTTGATTCAATTACTTAACAAGATGCTATCTTGATTTGGGAGGCAGTACTGCATGCTCTAATCAAGTTATAGGGAATGTCACATAAAGTATAAACTTACAGCTCAGTGTCTGAACAGTAAGCCCAGGTAATGCTGTAGTGTGCAGCGGTCAAGGTGAACACTAGGTGGAACCAAAACAACTCTAAATAGGAGCTGTGAGCCCATAAAAGTCAAGTCAATGAAGAGGCATCTTTAAACTTCCATTCTCAGCTGCAAAAAGAAGTCTGATTTTATAGATATTTGAAAAATGCCATTACTTGCTTCATTTATGACCTCATGGTCTCAGTTACTAGTTTCAGTTCTTCTTCAGTGAAGCAAGACGTTCATTTTCTTATATTTTGGTCACTTCTAATGCAAAATGGATGAAAAAGCAGAGTATGCTTTATGGCGGTCCTAGTGAGTGATCAGTGTACAAAATGAGAATGCACTGGTCTCCAGATCCATGACATCCTGACATCCATATTTTCTGTAATGTTTGTTTGTTCCCTGGCCAATCTGGTGACATGTTCTACCGTATAAGCGGGCTCCTTGCTATTTCATCTGGCCTGTTTTTATAGCATGAAACCGTTTAAGAAGGAAAATAGAAAGCGTTTTTAAGGCTGTCTTGAAGTTTTAGAGGCCCCAAAAGGCTGCTGTGTTGTTTAGCGCTGCATACTTATCGTGCAAAGTTTGTGCCCCTTTATTGATCTCGGTCTTATTACAGGTGTGTAATGTGAGGGACCAAGCAGCCAAAGCATAGAGGACACAGGCAAAAAAGTATCTTCAAAAAGGGTTTTCTTTATTTTAACCCTCAAAAAAATCCAAAATTAACAAAATTCAAAAACATACTTAGCAGGCCGTAAAAGAGGTCAACTAAATATAACTCTACGAAAAATAATTTCCAGAAACTTAAACAAAACAAAGTGAGACACAACTTAACTCACAAACTGACCTAATTACAAAGACACATGAGGGTAGCTTTTATAATGATTTGGCCAAACCATTTATACACAATAGGGGAAACAAAACACACACTAATATCAACTAAGCACAGAATAACCTAACTAAACCTAAAACACCCTGCTCCTGGTAAGCCTATGGTTGGTCCTGCTGAGCAGGCATTTTGTTCTCAGAGTCCTCAGCCATGCCTTTTGCCCAGACAGGAAACAGCCACCGCCCAAACCCAGGTAACTCAAAGAGAGAAAAACATAAATATAACAAAACATTTTAGAAAAACCACACAATGTTACTATGCGCGCGCCTCATAATACCAGTGTTAGGTTTAACCAAATGATGAATTAAATTAATGAAGAAAACTGCAAAGCAAACTAATAAAGTAAAAAATGGACTGATTTACCCCTGTGTGGCTGATGCCATCACACACCCCCCCTCTTCAGGACTCTCGCTGGTACAGCGAGAGAGGAAGTCGGCGGTAACGTTGTTCTTCCCAGGAATGTGTGATGACAAACCGAAAAGGTTGCAGCGCAAGGTACCATCTTGTAATCCTTCCGTTCTTATCTTTCATCTTTTCCATCCACTGAAGTGCACTGTGATCCGTCTCCAGGGTGAATTCTCTTCCAAGAAGGTAGTACCTGAAGGAATCAAGGGCCCACTTGATGGCAAGGGCCTCCTTTTCCACTGTTGAATACCGAACCTCTCTTGGGAACAGCTTTCGGCTGATGTAAGCAACAGGGTGACGTTCTCCTTCCAAACCTTGAAGTAGCACTGCTCCCAGACCCCTATGAGATGCATCAGTTTGAAGGAAAAAGGGCTCATTAAAGTCTGGGCTGTACAAAACTGGTTCACTACTCAGTGAATGACTGATGTCCTTGAAAGCTGCTATAGCCTCCTCTGTCCAGTTAATCTGATTAGGACACTTGATGCCTGTCAAGTCTGTTAGTGGAGCTGCTCTGGTGGAGAATCGTGGTATGAACCGACGATAAAAACCTGCCATGCCCAAAAGGATCTTAGTTGCTTCCTTGTCTGTGGGAGAGGACAAGACTCAATGGCTTGGATCTTACTGACCTGAGGCTTGATCACCCCATTCCCGATCACATGACCCAGGTACTCAGTCTCAGCAGAGGCAAAAACACACTTTGAGGGGTTCACCGTCAACCCAGCAGCGCCAAGACGGTCGAAAACAGCGTGCAGATGTTCCAAGTGTTCCTCCCATGTGGTGCTGTAGATGACAATATCATCAAGATATGCAGATGCAAAATCTGAGAGACCACATAGTACCTGGTCCATTAATCTCTGAAAGGTTGCTGGAGCCCCATGCAGCCCAAATGGCATCACTGTAAATTGGAAGAGCCCCCAAGGTGTTCGAAAGGCAGTTAACTTCTTTGATCGCTCCGTGAGTGGCACCTGCCAATATCCCTTGCACAGGTCAAGTGTGGTCAAGTACTTTGCCTTCCCCAGCCGTTCTAGCAAATCATCAATGCGTGGCGTGGGGTATGAGTCAAACAGTGATATTGAGTTTAGGTACCTGAAGTCTATACAGAACCTCATGCTTTCATCCTTCTTTGGCACCAGGACCACCGGATTACACCACTCACTCTTTGATGGCTCGATGATCCCAAGGACAACATAAGGTCAATTTCCTTCTTCAGGGATGTCAGCAGACGTTCAGGGATCCTGTAGCTCAAACGCTTTACTGAGACACCCTCTTTAATAACAGTGTCATGCTCAACAATATCTGTTCGGCCAGGATTCACTTTAAACACTTCAGGGTTGCATGCAGCTCTCACCTGAAGCTGTTTATCATCTGGCAGATGACTAAGGTCGAAATTTACCACATCAGCAGAAGGCAAGTATTGCTCACCAACCTCTTCTTCCTCTAGCACACCCCTTATGAGCATCACTTCTGCTGTCTTTTCAGGGCGCTGCGCCCATTCCTTCAAAAGATTTATGTGCAGAACCCTACCGGAGCGTGGCTTCCCAGGGATGAACACTTGGTAAGTAGTGGACCCCAATTTCTTCTGAACCTCAAAGGGCCCTTGCCACTTAGCCAAGAGCTTGTTGTTGTCAGTAGGGAGGAGCACCAACACCTTTTGTCCAGGACTAAAAGATCTCTGACGAGCTGCTCGGTCATACCAAAACTTCTGCTTCTGCTGGATTTTGGTCATATTTGACTGAGCAAGCTCACTCATTTTCTGCAGTCGCTCCCTCATCTGTACAACATAGGAAACAATGTTAACAGAGTCCATCTTTTCCTTGCCTCCCTCCCAGATGTTTCTTAACAGGGCTAAAGGTCCTTGTACCTCATACCCATACAAAAGTTCGAACGGAGAGAAACCAGTGGAGGCTTGTGGTACCTCCCTGTAGGCAAAGAGAAGATAAGGAAGCCACTGATCCCAATCAGCACCATTCTCATCTACCACCTTACGAAGCATCTGCTTCAGAGTCTGATTGAACCGTTCTGTTAGCCCATCAGTCTGAGGATGGTATGGGGTGGTCCTCAGGCTTCTAATGCCCAGCAGCTTGTACACCTGTTTAAGTAAGTTGGACATAAAGTTACTCCCCTGATCAGTCAGTATTTCCTGTGGGAACCCTACTCTTGCGAAGAGCTGTACAAGGCAGAAGGCTACTGATTTTGCCTTGATGGATTTCAGTGGGAAGACCTCTGGATATTTAGTTGCATAATCAGTGATTACAAGCATATAGCGATTCCCTGACTTACTCTTCTCAACGGGTCCAACAATATCCATTCCGAGGCGCTCAAATGGGGTACCAATAATAGGCAGTGGTTGGAGTGGAGCTTTGGAAGGGACTTTGGAGGATGTCATTTGGCACTGAGGACAGCTCTTACAAAAGTAGGCTACATCTCTATGGAGGCCAGGCCAGAAAAAATGTTGTTTAATGCGAGCTGTGGTTTTGTGCTTACCAAGGTGGCCAGCCCAGGGAATAGAGTGTCCCAAATTAAGCACTGTTTCTCTAACTTCTTGGGGGACCACTAGCTTCAGAAGTGAGCCCACCTGATGGTAAAGTATGCCATTTTGCAAGACATATTCACTTTTGTTAATGCCTACCTCCTCTACTTGGTCCTTGTCTACCGCTCGCTGAAAACAGGAAGCTAAACTAGGATCAGTTTTTTGCAATTCTATTATATTGCCAGGAATTTGAAGTCCCAAAGGCAAGTCTGGGTCAGTATGCATTTCTGGGTGTACTATAGTATGCTGGAACTTCTCCTGTCTCCTCTGTCTGCGACTTTTTCCGAGGCTTCCCAGGTGCAGCTTCCCATTCCTCATTAAAAATGGCAAGGCACTGAAAACTTCTGAGGTTTCATTTGATTTTTGAGCTTGGGCTCTAGTAACAGCCACATTGCATTGATGATTCTGGTCTGACTCAATAAATCAAAAGCACTGGAAAATCTCGTCCCAGAATAGCTGAATAAGGCAGGTTATCAACCACCCCAACATTTAAAAGGTAAGTCTGTCCATTCACCTTAATGTACATGTCAGCTGTTGAGTACATCTTCTCATCTCCATGCACACAACAAATGGGGATGGTATCACTAACACGGACAATATTGGGGGGCACAAAATCTCTGTGTATCAGTGTACGAGAACTGCCAGAATCAAGTAAAGCTCTTAAAGTTGTTCCATTAGCTTCAATTTGTATCATTTTAACAGTCTGGTCACACTGGAGCCCACGTTCAGCATGTGGACGTGGCATGAAACACATTTGAACCATCTTCGCTGAAGTTTTTGGGCACATTGGCTTTGTGTGGCCCTCTAACCCACAGAGGTAACAAAAGATCTTTTTTGAATTTTTTAATGGTCTGCCAGCAAACTGGTTCTCACCCACAGGAGTTTTATCAGCTGACACTGGCCTCTGATGATACATCTGGGCTGATTTGGGGCCTTCCTTTGGCATTTTATTTGCATTACAGGTCCAAGGTTGTCCTTTCCTCCTGGCAGCTACAAACACTTCTGCCAGCTCAGCTGCCTTCGCTGCAGAAGACGGATTGTGCTCTCGAATCCAAACCTGTAGCTCAGGGGACAACATTCTCAAATATTGTTCAAGGATGATTATTTCACCAATTTCTTGGTTCGTTTTACCTTTTGGTTGAATCCATTTTCCGTACAGATCTTTAAGTCGAGCATACAATTCCTTAGGGCTCTCATCAGGCCTGACTTCAAGTGAACGAAATCGCTGCCTGTAGGTCTCAGGGTTAACATCATACTTAGACAAAATTGCAGCTTTAACTTTGTCATAGCTGAGAGAGTCATCAATATCCATATGAACGTATGCCCCTCTTGCCTTGCCCGTTAGCAGTGGTATTAAGCGAAAACCCAGTCTGGTTTTTCCCAACGATATGCTAAGGCAATGCGTTCAAATGTGGTCAAAAATGCTCAATATCATCACTATCAGTCAACTTTTCCAGTCTGGGTTCATGCAATGAAAACTGACCTGATAATGACTGACTGGATTCAGCTTGAGCATGAGGAGAACTAGAAATGTTAGGTAGCTCCCTTGACTCTGATGACTCTGTGATAGGTAATGGTAGCTCAGGTACTGGTGATGTCCGGGACTGCACCTCTAACTGTAAAAGCTGAAACTGATGTTGCAATGCTTTGAATTTTGTTCTTGTCGTGCAGTTACCTCTTCCTGCCTTGCTTCCCGAGCCTCCTGTTGACCCATATGAGCTTGCAATATTGACATCAGATCCGACAGAGATGGCTCCCTTTCTTCAACCTCAGTGCTCTCCACCATTTCAGAGACTCCAATTTCCTCCTCAGCATCAGCTTCCTTCTGAACAGTTACTCCTTTCTTCTTTTCCACTTTTCCTCCCCGATGCATTTTCCCTTTTTCTGGGGTGAAAAAACCTCAAAACTAAAAAACAAAACTGTGTCCTCAACTGGCAAGTCCCACTGCTGCCACCAATTGTGAGGGACCAAGCAGCCAAAGCATAGAGGACACAGGCAAAAAAGTATCTTCAAAAAGGGTTTTCTTTATTTTAACCCTCAAAAAAATCCAAAATTAACAAAATTCAAAAACATACTTAGCAGGCCGTAAAAGAGGTCAACTAAATATAACTCTACGAAAAATAATTTCCAGAAACTTAAACAAAACAAAGTGAGACACAACTTAACTCACAAACTGACCTAATTACAAAGACACATGAGGGTAGCTTTTATAATGATTTGGCCAAACCATTTATACACAATAGGGGGGAAACAAAAACACACACTAATATCAACTAAGCACAGAATAACCTAACTAAACCTAAAACACCCCTGCTCCTGGTAAGCCTATGGTTGGTCCTGCTGAGCAGGCATTTTGTTCTCAGAGTCCTCAGCCACGCCCTTTGCCCAGACAGGAAACAACCACCGCCCAAACCCAGGTAACTCAAAGAGAGAAAAACATAATTAATATAACAAAACATTTTAGAAAAACCACACAATGTTACTATGCGCGCGCCTCATAATACCAGTGTTAGGTTTAACCAAATGATGAATTAAATTAATGAAGAAAACTGCAAAGCAAACTAATAAAGTAAAAAATGGACTGATTTACCCCTGTGTGGCTGATGCCATCACAGTAAATTCTTTAAAACATTTTAAATTTGTAATGTCATTTTCTGCCTTATCGCATTGTTATATATTGTGATACAAAAGCTTTCAAAGAAATCATTTTGTTTTATTGCGTTCAGTTTAATCCTTTTTTACAAGCACCTTTGGTAAGTTCTATTCACAAGACAGAAAGAGGATTTGGTATTTTACTGTGTACTGTAATATATGAGCTAATCAAGGTAAACATTATTAAAGACCACTTAGAAAGAATGACTCGACAGGACATATGTAACTACAGCAAAAAACAACTAGACAAGGTGACAATAAGTCGATACAGCAAACTCAAGCGACGACACTTTATATCTCGAGGAATGCACCGATAGCAAGGTCACACACGGAGGTCATTTCTTTATATTTACTTCAACATGTTAATAATTATCCCTAAATAGTCCTGTGTAGGTGAATGAACACATCACTGCAGATGTACCAGACAGTGCAAGAGAAATAACAGCAAAGCAAGAAAACCTCCGGCAAACCGTATGTGCTAATGCATACTGTACACTCAGCCCTCTGCTGACATAAGTGGGCGGTAAGCTGAGACAGAAGATCATTATCAACAATATGGATTTGCCAATAAGTAAAAAGGTATGCTGCTTTGGCTTCAGGACCAATGTGGCTGTTATGTTACTGTAAAAGGTGGAAATATGGAAAAGTGTTTCAGGTTCACAGTAACTTATGCAAGACTGAGAAAATGAACATATATGCTTGTTTCTTAAGGTGAATTGGCTTCATAAACCACAAGTTTTTTTCCTTTTTTATATACATTCAGTTTCAGATTTGCTTTATTTGCGATTCAAGCCTCATACGGTACACATGCAGGAAGTAAAAGACAACACTGGTTTAAAGAGGACTTGACTTACATGTTACCACTGAGCTTAAACTACCAACATGCAGTCAACAGCATGCTGAATGAAAGAAGTGAATGAGTAAACAAATATGCATCATGTTCTGCTTTGACATTTACGATGACAAGAAGCTTGAATTTCTTGGAGCATCTTCCAGAAAGTATGTGAAGGGAAAATGAAAGACGTAAAAAGAATTTAAGAGGGCGGCATGGTGCCGTGGTTCGCTGTGTTGTCATGCCAAGAAAGTGGTGGGTTCTCTCCAGGTAATCTGGCTTCCTGTCACAGTCCAAAAACATTCAGTTATATTAATAAATGGTTATAAACTGGCTGTAGGTGTGAGTGTGAATGTGATACAGTGGCATGACCCTCTTGGCTCATGACAGCTGGATAAGCGAGTTGCGACCCTGAATAAGGTAAGTAAAAGAAAATGATCAGATGATGGGCTTAAAGAAGAAAAGCAGTTTAGCGCTAGTAAGGACCTGATCATTTTAGCAAAAAAGCAGATTCTCCTGGATGCCACATATTCGGTCACATTTTAATTGTAACCTCGCCCTCTAGTGGCTATATGCAAGCTACCACACTGGCAAGAACCCAGGTGACTCACATTTGTTTTCCTGTTGTGATAATTAATATGAATTTTAAATAAGACTTTTGTGTGACCTTTGCACAAATATTATTGTAGCTATGACAAAGTAAGTCAAACCCAAAGCCCATCTTTATCTAAGCTTCACCAAAGTGTTTTTTTATGCGTAAACCTGACAACCTAAAAAGTGAAATTGGGTGGTCATTACATTTACAAGACTCTAACTTGTAATTTGAACAAAATAATTATATGTTTCTATGTTGAACATAATTTAATCTGCATGAAATTCAACATCTTAATACTTGTTATTAATTTATTCTTACTGAGATGAAGTGATACAGTCTAGCAAGGGTGGTTAGTTACTTGATTTCACAAAATCACATGAGATTTCAAACCAAAGGAAAATCACTGGGGTTATAAGAGGCAGAAAAGCATACACAAACCACGTGCATGCTCTTGCTTTTTATTGTGGTTTAACCTGTCAAGGACAAAAACATAAAGAAAATTCTGTATCAGGCCTTGACTCCTGCTGTGGCGTGACAGTTCAGTGGCACGGTGGTTAGCCCTGTTACCTCACAGCAAGAAGGTCCTGATTTCGAATCTACCAACTAGCTGGGGCCTTTTCTGTGTGGTTCTCTCTGGGTCCTCAGCCATCCTCCCACAATCCAATTAACTGATGATTCTAAATTGCCCAAGGTGCAAGTACCCAGTACTTACATGCCATTTGGAGGCAACAAGTCAGGTTTTTGCAGTGTACTTGTTTCATTGTTTCCTGCAAAAACCTGACTAGTTGCCCAGAAAATGCACAGAAGTACAGGGTAATTGCGCCTTGTTGCCCACAAATTGCAGGCCAGTACAGGGTACTTACAGTGTAATTGTTACATTGTTTTGAGGGTCTTGCATGTGACTCTATAATATGGCTCGTATTTCAGAAAACCTGACCTGTTGCCTGCAAAATGCACATAAGTACAGGATACTTGCGTCTTATTTGCGGGTTGTGTTATAAACTGTTACCAAACAAAATATAATAAATGACTTTATATTAGCATTAAATACTTTGTTATACTAACGTAATTTGCGTGGGTTGGATTAACTCAATTAAATTAAGTTGATTTGTCATTAAATAATTAAGTTGGTCCAACTCAAATAGATGAAGCTGAAATAACAGAACTGCCTAAAGCTAAAATAAAGCAATTTAATAATATGGAAATCCTTTCCATGATTTTTTGTTGCCTTTGAAATAGCCAAACAAAAATGTACTGACCCTCACCAAGTGCTTACAGCATCATTGTTGTACAAAGATAAAACACAAGTGACTGCAGAAACTCTTGTCTCACATCAGCCACTGGTCACTAATGGGCTGCAGAGTGTAGTGAGGGTCAAACACCTGAGCCGCCTAATGGTGGGTGTATACAACAGAGAGAGCGTTGCTAATATATTTTTCAAATATATAATCTATTTTTGTTTAACTTTCAATTTGGCTTAATTTCCCAAAGGCCACATTAACCACCTTCTTTTGCTTCTAAACAAAACAAGCTGTGACATTTTGACAAACGTGGACAATCAGTGATACACCGTCATGTTGTTGTATTTCAAAATTGGCAGGGCAAAATTATGCAGGAAATATGTTATATGTTGCTTGGTGCTGATGTGCAGCTGCAAGATTTTCACACATACCCACCTGCTGGGACAAAGAAATGACACTAAATACCTCTTTCCAGCAGGGTGCCAGTGCAAAGCCAGTTCTGTGTTTCTGTTTGAGCACCAGCCCAGAGATCAGTGGATCTGAGAACTACTTATTATTATGTATAGTGTTACCAGCAGAAGCTGGGGTCAGAAAAAAGGTAGACAAAGTCTGTGCTGCATCTGTGCAATTCTTGCGGTAACTATTGTTGTTAGTGGGTCCATCTTTGTGCCCAGCAATTATGTTGTGCCATGCCACTGCGAGCTTGTTGGCACCGGAACCAATCTTTTTTTTCTTCATTTTTTCTTTCTTTTTTTTTTTTGGTGTAAATGTGTGGAACCAGTTTTAGATTGGGCATTGACACTGTGGAAAAGAGGTGTATGAGAGCAGCGAAGGTGGACAAAAACAGCATGTCAGTGGAAAAGCATAACAAAAAAACTGAAAGATTTCAACCTGTGAGGAAATGCTCCATAGGTTCACCATCCTGAGTACTCAAGTGATGCATTATTTAAGCATAAAAATGAATTTTTTTGACTTTCAAATTTAAGGTTCACAGCTGAAATCTGAAGCTATTTGTTTAGGAATTTTCTTATTATTAATAAAGCTAAACAGATATTCATCCCTCATTTTAGCTTTACTTCGAAGGGACGCCTTAATTACCTTTAAAGAAATACAAATTTAAATATTCTCAGTGACATGAAAGCTGAGCAAATGGGCCCATTAATGAATTTCACCGAAATTCATTAATGGGTGATACTGACTCACTCACTCTATTTTTGTTTAATGAATTTCACCGAAATTCATTAAACAAAAATAGAGAGTATTATGTGATCTGAAATTTGCTCCATAACCATGATCATTATTCATTGCTTTCCTGCTCAGTATTGATCCATTACTTCATTCTCATCTAGTGGGATTAAAGTAATTTATTACCAGTCCTCAGTGTATAATCCTGAGCATATATACTTAGTCTGACCAACTTTGTGCTCTTTTACTTTGGAAATTTTCTTTGGGGTTCAGCTTGACTAATCACCAAGGCCTTTGTTGAAACATTTGCTTGCTTCATGAGGGGAAAACACATTACGCAAATGTGTTTGCATACACAAACATGTTGTGTAAATTAAAGTAAATGCCGGAGGAGCAGGCGAGGTGCAAATGCCTGCGGCGGCTCCTAATTTAGCTCCTAATTTACACAAGCAAACAAACAAAATGCTCATCGTGTTCAATCGCTGAGAGATTAGGAAGAAATTTGCATAACACAAATCAGTGACAGGAAGTGGCAGGCAGGTGGTGTGGGTGGTGGAGGTTCTCTGTGCAAAGAAAACTGAGATGACACATGGGATTTTAAAACAGATACTGACTCACTCACTGTTCAATCGCTGTTCAAACTGTCTTGTTGAAAGTTTTCTTTGAAGTTTTCTCTCTTTCTATGTAAATGAGTTCATGTCTGTGGATCAAATCTGATCCTCATTTGCAAAATAATGGACATTTCACATCATCTTCAGCCTGATTATCGATACTGAGTGCATAAAAAATGCAAATTGCTAAAAATATTTCTATTCACATTTACTTCTTATAAGTCAGATGATAATTTAGTGCACAGTCACTTTCTAGGTGGTCCATTTTGAAGGCTGTGAGTGCAGTAGATGGGCAGTGCAGAAAATCTTAATTAATTAAGGTCATTTCCTTCAGGGAATAAAAAGAAAACTGATGTACAGCTGCTCTCGGGACTGACTGAGGACCACCCAAGTTCTGATAATACACACACACACACACACACACACACACACACACACACACACACACACACACACACACACACACACAGTCACACAAACATTAATATGGACTAAATTCTGGCAAAGTCACAGGGGAAGACTTAAGCTGTTGTTGTGGTTGAATGCATTTTAACCAAATGTGTTATTTGCACATAGCTGCAAGTGCAATGAACTGGAATTCAACAAATATTAGCTTTTTCCAGACAACCAGGATATGAAAGAGATTTGTTCAAAATCCCACAAATCCACACAGATCTTTTTAAAGACTGCGCCAAATCTTAGGCACATGAAAGCCATCATATGGATTTACATACAGACTACATACTAATCTATAGTCTGCACACACCTGTACATTCATTCAAAATGTATGGGAAGAACGTTGTGTCAGTGCAAAACACAATTTCTCACCACGTTTTTTTTTGTCCTATGGAGATTCTTGTGTTTTGTTGTTTGTTGTTTGTACTGAAAGCCTCAGATACCGGTCACAATGATCTGTCTGTGTTATCCAGAAAATCAAACGCACAGACAGCCAAGTAGCTACAATTTTCTCCTCATTTTTCTCATAATCCTTGGATTGTAGACGTGTGCTGTATGAAACCCCTTTTAAAAAAACTCTATGTGCGTTCCCTGTTGATTAAATAGTAAATAAATAAAGATAAAGATAAAAGATTCAACCTGCTTGTTAAAAAAAATTCCCAGGGTATTATTTGGATTGGCGTCTTGGATTCCTGCTTTGATTTCATTATTATTCCAGTCATGTTACGCTTCAGTTCTTTGGTTCAGCTCTCATTCATATTTTGATTGCCACTGTAGTGATAGTTATATTTTTTTGTGATTTTGAGTCTTTGTTCTTGTGAAATTGATGTCTGGTTTCTATTCATTTTGTTATTCTAGCCTCGTTGGAACCTCGCTGTCTGCGCTCTTAATATCTCGTTCATGTACTCGTGCCCTCTGTGCTTCACTGTCAATTATCTTTTGTTTGTTTACTGATGACTAATGACCCACACCCTTTTTCACACCTTGGCTCATGTAAGGCACATGATCAATAGTGGGTCAACGACCCTCTTAACTCCCACTTGGGCTTAAATACACCCGACTCTCCACCATTTGGTCTTAGAACTGAAGAAGCTTCTCAGATGAGAGGTGAAACATCCTCAAGAAATTTAAAGAAGTCCAGTCATCTAGTTTCTTTCCAAGCTCCTTAGATTACCCTGACCTGGATGATTGAGAACCTACACAGACATAGTCCTGCTCTGCTTTGTTGTGTATGTCATATCCTTTGGTTCTACACTCTCTGTCGTGCTGCTTATGGTCTTGGTCTTAAATTGGATTTCTGGCTCATGGGATTGATTTTGCACTGCAATAGACTGGTGACCTGTCCATAATGTAACCCTCCTTTCATCCTATGACAGTGGGGATAGGCTTGAACTCTAAATTGGATCTATTTTGTATCAAGCAATAATCTGATATTTGTACAACTTAATTCGCTACATGCTAACATTCTGACTAAATGTCAAGGTCTCTCACATTCAGCATTTTTGATTTATGGCCCAAACTGTCTTAAAAATGTATCTCTACATCCACGATACAAACAGTGGCTGTTTTACCAATCATACAACACTAATCCTTCATTAGGAGTATGCTCCTCCATGGTCTTTTTTTTTTTTTCCTTTTCCACCACATCTCAAAGGTGCAAGGTTGGATTGACATCTGGTGACAGTGAAGGTACAGTGAAATCATGTTCAAGAAACCAGACTGAGATGATCTGAGTTTTGTGACAAGGTGTTAAAATCCATTTTTTTTATGGAATATTAGGAAGGGATTGCTAACTGCGGGGGACACAAAGGGGACCCAGGAGAGCTGCGAGGGACACTGAGGAAGGTATTGATTAATTAGGAAACAATGATTAATTCAGGTGTGTATTCAGTTAATCCCCTAAAAGTATCTTGCTCAGTTCCCTGTTGTACGTTGATATTTTCTCTCTTTTCTGACCGTTCCCTGTAAACCTTAGAGAGGGTTTTGCATGAAAATCCCAGTACAGCAATCCATCTGACAAAAACAATTTAAATCACCTTTCCCATTCTGATGCTCAGTTTGAACTTTAGCAGGTGGTCTTGATGATGTCTACATGCCTAAATGCACTGAGCTGCTGAAATGTGATTGGATGACTAGATATTTGCATAAATAGCAATTTCAACACGTGTACCTAATAACCAACTGGCTATTTATCTGCTGCATATTTGGACACAAAATCTTTAATATGAGCCTTTTTAATCAGAAGGAGGAACATTTGTTGGGATTTTTTTAATGAGTGCTAAAAATCATCACCAAAAGACATTTTTTTTTCATTATAGCATAATTAAAGACTTTAAATTAGCTTCTTTCAATGTTATAAATCTGTGTTCACTTTAATTTTCATTAACTTTGTGTTTCCATGTCTATCCAGAATTCAAAATGCTTTAATGTTGCCTAATTAAAAATACTGCGCTAACAATGAGAACAATAGTGTTCAAATGTGATCCTGGAAGGAACTAAAATATCATCAGTACAGCACAGATGTCTCTGCAGAGACCAGCTGAAACTTAGAACGACTTGTGGTCCTTTACTGGACAATTTAAAGCATCGATTAATGTTTTACTCTGCATCATTATTTATTATACACGTCTTAGAACTGCAGCCATAAGTAGGTTTTGCATCATTAGCCTCCCTAAAAAGAGTGTTTTGATAGTAAGTAAGGAAGTTGTATAATAATTATTATCTTTACATGTTTTGCTCAGTATGAGACTTTCTGGCATAAATTGGGTTGAAAACCGGATGTTTATTAGGCATTTCAATCACATTTATTATACTTGCTAATTAGTTGAACACATCTATTGCTGGGAGGCACAATAACTAAATCATACAGGACTGTATGATATTTTACAGTCCTATTAATCAGTATGTTCATAAAAAGTAATGGTTTCAGAGAAAATTCAAAGATAAAGAATAAAAGCTGCCTATTTTGAAAGGGCAGAGAAAAGACTGAAGTACTGTGACAGTTTAAGGGTCCATACAAAAAGCTTTCCATGCCACAGATGGTAAAAAATGAATATAATTTAGATATAGTCTACATAAATGAAGCAGCAACAGCTATGGTAAGCAGTGGCATCAACCCCTGGCGGTGGCAAACAGCTACATTAGGTTGTGGCGTCAACCCAAAACAGCAGCACTCGTCTCTGTAACGCTCTGGCTTCTAGAGGGAGCCAGTGGTGCTGCAGCTAGCTGCTGCTGCTGTGATTTAAGCCCCTGCTATGATTATTCTACATCCACCAGCTGTCATTTATCTGTCATTTGGTGATGGGCAAGAAATGGCTTTTTAACCCCCCCTCCTTTTAAACCTCAAACAGCTGCCTCCTATTGCCAAAAAAGGCACAAGGTTGACGAGAGGGATGAAAAATCACTTTGAGCGAACCCTTTCTCATCCAAGCATGCGCTCCATTGTCAGAATGAAATTATTGATCATCGTTGCTTTAAGTCACCAGCTGAAGCTGAACTACCCTGAAGAGATCATTATGGTTATTTTGTCGAAGCTATGAGAGCTCCTTCAAGAGCCACAGATCCCGGGTAGTACGTGCATATTTTAAAAAGTGCATCGCCCCTTTAACATCGAGCAGATTCCATGGAAGGCAAAGAAAAAAAAATTGTGGGGATAAGAATCCTTTAAATAAAAAAATAAACCTCTCATTTAATATTTTCTTCTTTACTACACCGTTATTCTTCCACATGTCCCTCACAAACTGTGCGGTTTGTTTCCATCGGGGTGTGATGCAGCATTTGAAGTGAGTTTTATCCTGATGGAGTGAGCACACAGTCTGTGGATCTTATGAGTCGGATAAAGGTGTTTTGAGACCCCATCAAAGCTCCCTCAGTTTAAAAACTGTCGAAAAGCTTGGTCCCTGCTTAGAGTCTGTAATAGTTAATTATTTGGCTGCTATCGCTTCAGGCTGTGGTTGTAGAAACTACCAGAGTGACCACAAAATCCAGAGTAGCTCAGCTCTGTTGCTATAGGGAGTTTTTGTCAGTAGGGACATCGCCTCCATATTACAACAGAGAACATAACAAGTCACAAGTGCTGTGATACCTCACCTTCTTTAAGATCAATGATGATGACCTCAGCAATCACATGAGTCACTTCACATCAGAGCCGGTGTGAGCTGGGTGTCAGCAAAGCTCTTAGTTTTCCTCCTGTGAGTTTCACACTTGTTCTCAATTCTTCTGAAGTACATATTTCCCTTGTACTTATATTTTAAATTCCTTTTAAAATGTTTCTATAGGTCTCTTTTTCTCATTTTGCAGTCACATGTTGTAGGGAGATACATTAGAAAATATATAGATTACGACTCTTTAAGGGTTTTTTCTTTTTCCTTTGTATAAAAGAAACAAATACACATTTTAAATGTCTCTAAATAAACCTCATCACACATGGAGGTATGTTCAAAATTCAACAATCTGGAAACTCATCAGCCACTCTATTAGGGACACTGTAGTACTGGGTTTGACACCCTCCCCCCCCAGTCCTTCTGTATATTTCTTCCTGTTAAAATGGAGTTTTTCCTCCCCGCTTTCACCAAGGGATTAGTCATATGGGGGCTGTCTGATTGTTGGGGTTAGTGTCTGTATTATTGTAGGGTGTTACATTACAATATAAAGAACCTTGAGACGACTGCTATTGTAATTTGGCGCTATATAAGTAAAACTGACTTGAATTGATTTGGTCACTCTATTCTGACCTCTGGCATCAACAAGGTATTTTCTCCCAGAGAGAGTTTCTGAAATTGTGTGCAATACTGGGGAACATGAACCTGTCTGGCACCAGCACCATTCAGTCACTTAAATTGTTTTTCCTTCCTCATTCTGATGCTCAGTTTGAACTTCATCAGGTAGTTTTGACAATGTCTACGTTGGCAGACAGCCACTGTCGGTGGCGCCATGACCAGGTTGTTATGGCAGTGGCTGAGAGTCTAGACTTATCTATTAATAGCAGCAAACAGCATCATGATTCAAAGAAGACAAGATCAACTGTCAAAGCCTCACAGAAACCAACAAACAAATACAGGCCATTTCACACAGCCTTGGACTGGCAGATGGAAACATATCTTGAAAAGCAGTTCCCAGAGCTCACTGTTAAAACTTCAGTCAGACCATACTTGATAATTACCTGTGAGTTTCCAGGAACTCACGGTGCCCTGGAAAGAGCATTTTGAACAAGAACTTGAGAAGAAAACGCACAAGGTACCAAGACCTGGTGGAAAGGTGTAGGAACAGGGGCAGGAGGACTTTCTGTGAGCCAAGAGAAGGAGGATGCAGAAGCTTTGCAGGATACTCATTTTGCAAAGTTGAACATTACAGGAGCTGCAGGAGGGCCATTCAATCTTTGATTGACGCTGCAAGGAAAGCTGATCCATGGGCTGCTGGTGGGACACAACTTTCTTACATTTAAGCAATAAAACTTGCAGCTAAAACCTAAGTTAACATTAACAACAAGCAAGCAATGCAAATTTATTAATGTTTATAATTTCTTAATAAACCTGTAACAACTAATTTTGGCCACGTAGGTGTAGGATTACAAACTGTAACCTCATTATAGTCACTTGAGGTTAAAATAAATACATTGGCATTGTTTTTTCCTTTTTGTGTTTGTGGCTGCCAAACAAATCTAAAATGTGTGAACACTCTAATTCCTGAGAGGAAATGTCTTGCCCCTTAGGTGCTTTATGTTCTGTGTGTTTAGAATAGCAGAGGCTGTAAATGATGCACTGTATCGCTGGTGGGAGACCGTTACAGTAAAGTTGTGGGCCAGACATCTGAACAAAGAGCTGAATTGTGTTCAAAAGCTCGATGCAGCAGGGAGCAGCAGACTCAGATAATGATGGTCTGTAGGTTTGTCACTGACAACACTGAGTGGGTCTCTTGCTATATAAAAATATCGATCATAGCTGCTTTAATAAAATTTGGATTCAGCTCTGCAGCGGTTTCCAAGAAAGTAAGGGCTAAAATGCTCCATTGGAGCGTTTTTCAAATGAAGAACTAAAAAGGTAATCATGTGGTTGGACCGACTCCAGCAAAAGAGACTTTTCAAAACTCAGAAACCCAAAATGTGCAACTTTTAAAGGCGTATCAGTGATAAATCCAATACTCTGATGAAGCCTTAATTAACTGCCGCTTATGTATCAGCCATAACAGTGTTTGAACAAAGTTCCTGTGGAAACATCTGTCAGCAGACTTGAACTCAAATTTAATGAGCTGCACATTCGATTAGTTGCACTCTCTAAACATGTCATTTCCTTCCGGCTAAGGGGACAAGAGCTCTTCTACCAAGTTAAGTTCAAGACAATTACATGAAAACACTAAAGGTCACACGATTAACGTTAATCTGTTTTGTAAAAGCACTCTGAGAGATATTTTGAGCATTTAAAAAAAATATTTTAATATTATTTATAATAAAGGAGCCTTGTGGACGGACCTGACATCAGATGGTTCATCGATTCGCACGGGATTCATTTGCATCATCATCACAGCAACACATTTTTGCATCATAAAATGGGCACTTTCATCAAAAAAAAATGCTTCTGCTTTTGAAGATTACACATGATTTGCATATGTTATGAACTTTGCAGCCACAGGCCCGCCCTTTCCTTTTAATCCTTACACCACCAGGTAAAAAATATCACTTTCTACAGCGCTAGACCGCTAAATCTGCAAAAATGACATGACAGGATAGACTTCTAGCATCTGGGGATCAAACTAATTCAGTTTCTTTTTGTTTTTCTGTCTATGCCAGTAAAAAAATGGCAGTAATGTCATTATTATGTGTATGTGCAGTGTGATATACAGTTTATGTATTTATTTTCAGTTGTTTTGTTTTTTTTAATGAGAAATGGCACAAGTGATATTTTGTATTTCTATAGTGACACTGTGTCTTGCTAGCCTTGTTTATGTCTTTTACAAAGATTCATGTTTTTCATATGTGGCTTTCTCTGAAATTTGGGGAAAATTGTTGCCTCATACACACAGTCACAAAACTGAAATGACAGCCTTGTTTTCCTCTAAAAAGTCAAAAACCATTTATAGCAGAGGAATTGCTGAGGCATAACTGCTGCCGGATTTACATCATTCAGTCTCCTACATTGAAAAGGTCAGTTTGTTATTTTTTATTATTTTTAGTTAAAGAAATTGTATATAGCTTACCTCTGCCATTTGCAACCATGGCACACTCAAATGTGAATCACAGTGCACTTTAAAAACCTTTTATCTGGGCAGGCTCTGGGAGCTGTGTTCTGTAAGCAAGCACTTGTACAGGCTTTAGCGGGACAATGCTCTAAATGGAAACATTTGAAAAACAGTTTTTCTTTAAAAACAGGAAGCTTTGTTGACCATCTCATTGTTTGCAATGACAGCTTGAGTTGGGAGCAAAAAGCGTATCTTAAAATGTATCTGAAAATGGGCAGCAGGTTTGACATCAAAGCAGATTCCGTCATGATGAATCTCTCAGTGAGAGAAGTGCAGTTAATTCAGCTGCTTTCCTTTTTGGCTGGCATCTGCGTTCACTCATTTTCAGTGGATCCATTCATTACATCTGAGCAATCCACAGTTTTTCTTTTGGCTATATTAATGTAGTGTATGGGATTCCTTAGTGGGTGTGCTAGTGGGAGGTGCTTGGGCAACAAGCGACCATGCATCAGGTGTAACAGTCACTTTTTGTGTTGGCAAGGCAAAGACTCAACACGGCCCTCCAAGATTGATGTGCAGTAAATGTGAGCTGCTATAGCTGATTAGCTTGGTGTTTCGCCAAGAAAGACTCATTTTAAAGGTGTTCCAAAACATGTAGGTGCCTGGACTATGCGGACTTGTCATTGTTATCCAGTTGTGTTTTAATTATCCTGTAATTTTAATACATAGATTGTTTTATGTCTTTTGGCATTGAAAGATACAGTGCTGGTGATTTTAACACAGTCTTCTTCAGTGTGCACACTTGGGGCGGTGTAGTTTAAGTTTGCGTCTGACTTTGTAGTGGAACTGTGGTGTGATCGCTTAGTTAGCGTGAGCGGTAAATTAAATTGCGCCCCACACTGTGCTGCAGCCTCTGGCTGTCCTCGCTTTTCCTAACTTGACTTTTAGCGGGTCCATTGGGTATGTTTGTTTTTTTATTAACACATTTGCATTTCCAGCCATCCGCCCATCTATTTCCTTCTGCTTATTCAATTCAGGACAGCAGTTGGACGGGATCCTCTCTCAGCTGTCACAGGGCAAGGAGGGGGGCGGGGGGTTTACTCCCTGGACAGGCTGCCAGTCTATTGCAGTGCTAACCATTCACACTCGCATTCACAGCCAGTTTAGAATCATCAGTTAACCCACATGCATGTCTTTGATAGGACGCAACCACACACACACTCAAAGAACATGTAAACTCCACACAGAAAGCCCATAGCCAGCTTTTGGATTTGAATCCCAGACCTTCTTGCCAAGAGGTAATGGTAGTAGCCACTATTAACCATCTGCATTTTTACATATATATAATTATAATATATCTATAATTATAACAAAACTGCAACAGCACTTGTGCAGTGTTTTCTTAATTTCAGTACAGTGGTAACCCTTCTCGTGAACCACATTAATATGAGTGTAAGTCACGATCTTCATTCCTCTATTTCACCCTTAACATTTCATGGTTATTAATAATTCATTTTTAACATGAGGTACTTCAGATACTGCTGACATGCAGAACTGCATCTGTAGCAGCCAACATGTGTGGCTGTTCTCTTACGTGGGCTTTTGTAGGCCCCCTTTCCAGTAGGATTGGAAGGAATCCAATCTTCAGCTTCCATTTTTCTGATCTTTTTGACAATAACAGCACTTCGATGGTGTGTTAAGTCAGAAGGTTACTGGCAGTAAACAAACAGTTCAGCAAGCAATTAATTAAACTACTGTCAGAGCGAGTCCTGCACATGCCTGTGAACACAGCTCTAATTATCTTAACTGTCACCATTCCCAGATCTCTCAGTCAGACCGCTAACTAACGTGTTGAAGATCAAACGTCTTTGGCAAGTCCAACCTAGACTTTATTCTTTTTGGAACTAAACTATCTTATTGGCATGTCTCTCACCCACTCTCTCTCCCTCTCTCTCTCTCCCGCGCTCTCTCTTCCTGTCTTTATAAAACTGCATTCAGCCCGAGCTCACTCACTGTGGAGAGGCACACAAGGAAGGTCTGCTCTTCACACTCCTCACACACTTAACTCGTCGTTGCACCGAGAAACAGCAGCACAGGTAGGTTATCGGCTGATTGTTTTTTTTAAGGAATTTTCATGTTATTGTATTCTTTTTAATTTTATTTTATTTCAGCTGCACCTTAAGCAGTAACATTTTTCTTTTTCCAAGTGCATAAAAATATCTAATTAGAACAGAAACAAGCAGAGTGTTTCCTGTTTTTCAAGCTCTTCCAGTCACATGTAACACAAGCCTCACAGGTAGGGGCTTATGTTAGGTAATTTCAGAATGTTATATATATTTGGCAACTACACGCTTATCCCCCCTTTTTTTTTTTCAGTTAATGCATATAAAGGTATAAATTGGTGTGAGCTAATAGCGTTGTATGCCAGACCTCTTTTATGTAAGGCTTCTTGGCATTTTGATCCAATAAAATCAGAATTCTAACATAAAATCAGATTGCAAATAACTGCTGGCATTGACATGTGAAGCTTTCTATTGTTGGAGGGTGAGTGTGTAAACACAAAGGAACCAAAAAGACATGCATATGTCACCTAATGCTAAATAAAAGTGTTTTGGAACAGTTAATTGTTCTTGATATGAAATATTTATTAGTGTGTCAAGAGGAAAAGTTTAGATTTGTAATATTGCAAATATCTGAATGAGAAGAAATTTGCATTTTTTTTTTAAATAAATAACAAAATACTAGTAAATAAGAAGTGCTGGAAGGGTGTACAAACCTGTATCTGGGACGGACATATGAGAAAGATGAGGCTGCTGGAGAGCTGGCAGGTTTATCTGAAATCTTACACAATGAAAAACATCAGCATAGCAACAGGACACAAGGTGGTGGTCACCCTGCATTAGCGAAGACTCTCATGGGCAGAAATTCTGCAGCAGGCAGATGTTTCTAGATATCCGGGCTCTTCTGCAGATGTACAACATAATGAGCTTTGGACAGGAAACAAAAATAGTTAGCAGAGGACACTGAGTCCAACAGATGAAAGAGCCATAAAGCCTTACTTTGAGAAGTATTTGGAAGAACTCCAGCAGCATCATCAGCTGAGATTCACCAAAAACCAGTGAAACCCTGATACCCCTATATACAGTACAATACACAGAATTCTGTCATAAGTGATCTTTCTGAAAGATGAGAGTTTATTTGCCCGGCCTGTAAAGAAAGCCAAGCTCATCACCTGAGTTAAGGGCAGATAAGGAACCCTGCAGCAGGTTCTGGGTTCCTACAAAGCTCTGATGTAAAAAAAAAAAACAAATCAATGCATTAATATTGGGTTAGATATAGATACAATAACATTAAACCTTCATCCACATAAGAGCTGTGAAAAGTTCTCTAAAATGCTTGTATCAACCTTAGGTGATAATAGCATATTAATTTGTTGTTGTTCTTTTTTTTTTCACTTATACAACGTTTATTGATAGCACTTTATATTTTGTCACTTTGGAGCTCTTTTGGTGCACAAGACTCCATCATTTTTTCTCCTCATTCACATTCAGGTTACTATGTCATTTGGTTTGAGCCTCATTTGTGTGGAAAGTAATTTGGGGGAGCAAAGTACTTTTTATTTGTGCAGATCTGATCTTTTTAACCACATTTAAAGCACCAGGGTCAGTCTTTTAGACCTGTCAACATCCATTTGGCAAATCGGAACTGAAAGAAAATACACTCTACAAGTGTGAAAAAGCCCTGTCATACATACAAATTATGGAGTGCATAATTTGTTTATTGCCGAAATCTGTGTAAGAGGTTCAAAGGAGAGACTTGTATTCAATTGTACCTGAAATGAACAAAATCCTGAACAAGCACCAGCAAACTATGGAGGAAATCTGATCATTTTTTCCAGTCTTTTCATTTTTTCACACTCTTGGTGAACATTAGGATTAGCTGTCAGAATCAGTCCTTTGCATCAATGGGAGAATTAATATGAATGAAAAAAAAAAGGCCTTGACAAAGTACAGTTGAGTCCTTAGTTATTCTGTGTACTGCTACACTAAAGAGCAGTATATGTGTCAAATGTAAAAAGAACAGAATGAGTACAGAAAGTCACAGTCTGTGCTGCAGCTGCAAATGATGTAATCTGGTGAGGTGAAAAGGACAGAAAGATTTTCATGAAATTATGCGCAAAAACAAAACAACCACAATAATAAACCTCATCGATTCTGACTGAGCCCTTTTTAGACTTCATTTCAAAACACCACTGCTTTGAAGAGAGGCTCCTGTTTCATCATCTATTTGCAAATTACTACATTTAGATAATTACACGACATATTGCATCAGCAAGCTGGCTTCAAAATAAGACTGTGAAGTTATTTTGCACAGGAGATTTATTATTTAGAAATTCAGAAATTTCCGTCCGGGTGCTCCATATAATGGCATCCCAGTGCAATTTTGAGGAGGTTACCAGCCTTGTAAACTCAACAACGATGCCTGCAAGAGCTAGTTTGATAGATAAATTAGTGTACATTTGTTTTCCTTCGTTTCTTTTTCATTCCATCTGGTGGCGTTCCAGTTGTCACCTTCAAGGACAGGTTTAACATCGATGATGATAAATCAGTGAGTTTTGGCTCGCTGATTTAAAACAGTTTTTTACTAATTAAATATCTGTAGTTCTTTTAAGTCTTCCACAAGTCTTCGAACCACAGAGCCCAGAGTTGTTCGGTCCCACCTTGCAGTTGTGAAGCTGTTCCTGGTTCCACTTTTCAGGCACACAAAAACAAGGAAGTGGTTAATTTAATTTTACGCTTAAATGTTTCCTCCCATTAATTAATTAACTCGCAATTCCTTCTCTGCTAGGTGGCATGTGACAATAACCAGAAAGGGAAGCAACATTTTAATCAATTAATATAATGCATAAAAATGAAGCATCTTAGTCGTGTTGAATTATTCAGTCGATGCAGAAAAGTGCTATAAGCAGTAAGCTTAATAATCACAGTTACGAGATGCAGTATGTGCTCTAACATTAGATACAATCATATGGGTTGACATTCTCAATATGCAGACTTAAGTAGAGAATGCATGGTGGGCTGTTCATTCATGTTCAAATGCATTCATAACTATCATAATAATGTCTTCTTCTCTTCTCTCCATGACCAACACTTTCTGTGTGTTGCTTTTACCATAGCAAATTGCTGTTCCGCTTTCCAAATGTCATGAATGGCTTGCAGCAGAATGTGGTTACATTTTGTCCAGTCTTGGATTGATTGGACAAAACTGAGATTTTACCTTTGGAAAAGTTAGAATGTTGTGTTGTTTCACTGTTTTTTTGTTTTTTGTTTTTATAGTGCAGTTACTGGCAGACTGATTCTGCTCCCATGGAGGGTAATCACAGTGGTTTGACTGGAAGCACACAACCATCTATGCTAGACAGACAGACTGATGGGCACATTTATGAAGTTGCAGTACAAACCAACTCCACCAACCGCAGCTCCCAGTTTGCAGATGTGGCCTTGCTGCAAACTTTCAAACCTCTCATCATCCCCTTTTACGTTCTAGTGGTGGTGGTGGGTGTCTTTGGGAATTACCTGCTTCTTTATGTCATCTGCCGAACCCGGAAGATGCACAACGTCACCAACTTTTTCATTGGAAATCTGGCCTTCTCTGACATGCTCATGTGTGTGACCTGCGTCCCCTTTACTCTCGCCTACGCCTTCAACCCTCATGGTTGGGTTTTTGGGCGCACCATGTGCTATCTGGTGTTCCTCGTCCAACCTGTCACAGTGTATGTTTCAGTCTTCACACTCACTGCTATTGCTGTGGACAGGTGAGTGCTCCTCGTCTCATGCCAGATCTTCTTTAGATCAAAATTTAATATTTCAATTATTTGAATTCTTTTAAATGTTTTTCCCTTTGTCTTTCGTGCTCTCTCTCTCTCTTGCTCTGTACATATATATGTATATATCTCACAAACAATTCGAAAAGTTTGAAAACACATCACATCTCAATGGCAAAAAAAAAAAATCCTCTTGGATATCTACACTGATATGGACTGGGTAATGTGTTTGGTACAGAAGGCTGCCACATCATTTGATGGAAATAAAAATGATCAGACCCTGAAAACACCCCAAAAATCAAAATGAGAAATTGATGCAGCAGGTCAGTTCATTTTGTCGAAATTTCATTGCAGCAACTCAAAATAGTGTTCAACAGTTTGTACAGATCCCACGTGCTTGTATGGATGTCTGAAAATGTGAAGGGATCCTCCGAATGAGATGATGGCTGAAGTCCTGATTTCCTCCTAGATCCTGGACAGTTTGAGGTGTAGCCTGGCAGAATCAGATGGACTGAAACATACTGTCCCAGAGGTGTTCTACTGAATTTAAGTTAGTCAAGCCTGGGGGACAGTCAATGGTATCAATTGCTTCATCCTTCAGGAGCTGCCTACATACTGTCATCACATGACACAGGGCATTGTCATGCACCACGAGGAACCCAGGACCCACTGCACCAATGTAGGCTCTGACAATGGGTCCAAGGATTTCATCCTGATACCTAATAGCAGACAAGTTGCTCTTGGCCAGCCTACAGAGGTCTGCGCATCCCTCCCCAGACCATCACTGACTCACCATCAAACAGGCCATGTTAAACTAGGTTATAGGCCACATAACCTTCTCCACAGCTTCTCCAGACACCTTTCGCGTCTGTCACATGTACTCAGGGTGAACCCACTCTCATCTGTGGTAAGCACGGGATGCCAGTGGTGGACCTGCCAGTTCAGATATTGTATGGCAAATGTAAATTGGGCTCCACGGTGCCAGGCAGTGAATACTGTGGAGGATGTCGGACCCTAAGGGCATCTCTGTGAAGTCTGTTTCTGATTGTTGGAACATTCACACTGGTGGTTTACTGTAGTTCATTTTGTAGGGCTTTGGCTCTGGCAGTGCTCATCCTGTTCCTCCTTGCACAAAGGACCAGATATTGGTCCTGCTGATGGTTTAAGCACTTTCTACAGCCCCATCCAGCTCTCCTAGAGTATCTGCCTGACTCCTGAAGTCTCCTCCATTATTTTGAGACTGTGCTGGAAGACACAGTAAACCTTCTGGCATGGCACGAATTGATGAGTCATCCTGGAGGAGCTGGACTACCCGTGCTACCTCTGTAGGGTCCAGGTATCGCCTTGGGCTACCAGCAGTGAAACTGACCCTAAATGTGAGAAAAGATGAGCAGTGTACAATTGTCAGTGGCCTCCACCTGTAAAACCAGTCCTGTTTTGGGGATTGTCTCACTTTTGCTCTTCTAATGTGATAATTTTTAATTTCATTAACAGCAAAACGGCTGAAACTCATGAAGAACTGCCTTTTTGTTTGTGGTTTCATGATTCGAAACATGGACAAAGTGTGACAAATATGTAAAAAACAAAAAAAAGAATAGAAAGAAATCAGGAAAGGAACAAATACTTCTTCACAGTATATATGAGAGAGCTGTAAATTTGATTATAAATTGCAATTATAACTCATTATGATTACTTAGAAATGAGACATTAGTTTAGAAATTAGGGAGATATGAAGGAAGACTGATTACTGAGTGTTCCCTTTTCATTGAGGTGACACTTAAACAATAAAGATTTTCCACTCACAGTTAGTAAATTCATGCCTCATTAGAACTGAGCGTATAACTGAATGCATTAATTCAATTACATGAGCTCCAGACCCAGACAAACCCTAATTATTCAGCTGTATAGGGTGTTCATCATTAAACTCCTGAGACATGCAACAGACCTCAGATTTGAATGGGTCTGCTCACTGGACCCATAAAAATTCATTGATCTTTAGTTAAGTTTCCAATTGTACTTTGCATTCAATCTACTGCAATGTCTCCTCCTTCTAAGGGGAAGACATTAACATGAAATGAAAAGTCCCTTTACTTTTAAAGAGAATATAATGCTGCTGTCATTTTGTGATGCACAACTGGGTTCAGCCTTAAAGTTTAAAATATAAATAATTCACTCTTTTTCCTCGTGGACTGTGCAGGTCACGGAGTCTGCTCTGTCTTTTCTAACAAATTTGATTGCCCTTTAGTGAAGCATGTCGAATGCAAAGTAACTGGTTATGAGAAAATGATTCAACTTAACATTTATAGCCAATATTATGTAACGCCACGGGCAATGAGCTTGTATTATAATTGTAGGAGTTCACGAATGCATTAATAGCCATTCATTAATTAAGCATGAGCACCTTCCCTTTCTTTTTTTATAAAGTACTGTTCCTTATTCATTGCAGATATTATGCAACAGTTCACCCCCTGAAGAAGCGGACCTCTGTGGCGACCTGCGCCTCTGTCCTCACTGGGATCTGGCTTCTGTCTTGTGGCCTGGTAGCTCCAGCAGTGACCCACACCTATCATGTTGAATTCAAAGAGGAAGGCTTCACTATCTGTGAGGAGTTCTGGTTGGGTCAGGAAAAAGAAAGACGTGCTTATGCGTATAGCACCCTGCTGGTCACTTATGTCCTCCCGCTATCGGCTGTTTTTGTCTCTTATCTCTGCATCACTGTGAAACTGAGGAACTGCGTTGCTCCAGGCCACCGGACGCAGGACCAGGCAGGCGCTCAGCAGGCTCGCAAAAGAAAGATCTTTCGCTTGGTCGCTCTCCTGGTGTCTGCCTTTGCGGTGTGCTGGCTTCCTATTCACGTGTTCAACGTGCTGAGAGACATTGACATTCACCTCATTAACAAGCGTTACTTTTTGCTCATCCAACTGCTGTGCCACCTGTGCGCCATGAGCTCCTCCTGCTGTAACCCCTTCCTCTACGCGTGGCTTCACGACCGCTTCCGCACCGAGCTGCGGAAGATGTTCAAGTGCCATCATCGCATTGGAGTGCCTGCCAATCACTGTGCCGCCAGCGTGGTATTGTAATTGACTAGTGAAGAGCATCCTCTGTTGTTAATTTAGTGTCATTTTCTGACTCATCCTGAGTGCAAGTGGAAACACTGGTCTCACCAGCAAACCCATCCATCTAAACATTCGTGGTAATGCAGTCATTAGTTATAAAGCGGGTTAGGGGTGGATCTCAGGTGGTTTATTTTAATGGGGACCATGAAAATGTGAATTCATTTTCTTAGGAATCCCCCCCAAAAATTAGTAGCAGAGTAGAGATTGTGAACGAATAGACGATCTGTTAATTGGCATGAGCAGTAGCGTTTAGGTGGGAGTAGCACCTGTTTATTTAATATCTTGTGTGAAAGGCTGATTATTTAAGCCAAGACAAGACTCAGAGGACCCAAACCAGGCTAAGGCAAGCATGAGTGCACCCATCTACTTTCGTGGCTACTTGGATCCACACATTTCATTTGTATGGGTTGCCATGTGCCACTAGCTGAAAGATAAGAATCCCTGCTAACAAGGGGGGAGGGTGCATATCAGCAGCAGATTTCATAAATATCAGGCAGTTAGAATTCAGACTTCCCTGTCATGGATCACAGCGCTGTTTGAAAAGAAATGTTAATATTAAAAAAATGTTTGTAATAATTTGTTTAATAGTAATATTTCCAGTGAATTAGAGGAGATAAGATCAGAAGGGTTTCAGCTTTTAATCAAAAATGACAGAGAACATGTCAGACGGGTGTAGCTTTACTGGATATGAATAGTAAATTAAACCACGAGTTCAAATTGCATTTGGAAACCACAAAGGTGGTTGTTTGCACCAGGGGGTCTGGTGTCAGAGCTAATCCTTGTGTAGTGCGAAATTAAATTCATCAGCTTGGTCCCTAAGGCCTACATTTCCTGTATTTGATGAATACGCGGCTTAAGTCATCAAATTATTTTTGATAGCATAATATAATTGCTGCAGAAAAATAATCATACTGTGGCAGTTGGCTCAATGTTGCTTTTTCTGTGCTGTGGTTTCTCTTGCTTCCGCTGGCTTTTGGAAGTTTGTACATAATGGGAAAGACTGGTTATCCAGGCAGAAAAAGAAAAAAAAAGAAAAAAGAAAAAAGAAATAGGTCATGTTAATGCAGCTTTCTAATAAAATTGTCTACTGCATTTACCAATATGTTACACTGAACTGATAACAGATGAGCTGCCTGGTTGTTTACACCGTCTTTAATCCAGTTTTATTTAGTTTGCACAGCAGATGTTATGCTTCTTGCTTTGTGTTCTCTGTGTGCACATCTGTGCCTCTGCAGCAGAGTCAACAAATTTCAAATGTTACAACGTGCTCTCTTTCTTTTTTCTTTTTTCCCATCATATTCTTATATAAAAGGACACAGTATAAATACATCGTCAAAAAAAGTGTTATAATGATCACATAATGTTTAAAATGATGTAAATGATGTGGTGTGGCGTGTAACAACAGTATACTGTAATGTGTAGCATGGAAAATCTGAGATTAAATTCAGAGATGAAATGACCTCGCTGTTTCAGACCAGCCTGTGTGATGGCAGTAACGGGAAGGAAATTATATCCAACTTGGTCAGAGTGCAGCTGCACAGCTGAATTTACTAATTAAATGGAAGAGGAGGATGAAAAGTGTTGTCTGCATATCAATTAGGCCTGTTAGGACACTGAAAAAAAGTGATAATTTATTGATCTCCCCAATCACGTCAGAATACTTGCTACTTGCCAACAAAGATGTTCACTTCCTGCAGTGGGTGTTTTTCAACACTACAACACTCAGTTAAGTAGGTGGAAATTTGTATCATCAACTCATTCAGTCATGTATGATTTTGTTTATTTTATTTCTGTGTTTTACTTTTAACCTGCAAGCTGATGGATTTTTTTTCCCAATATTATCTGCGTTTTTTCTTGTTTGTTTGTTTTGTTTTGTTTTTAACAGAGAAGGGAAATCATCATTTTGGGTTGTCTTTTTAAGTGGATTATTAGCTAATGCTGGCAAGTGTGATGGATTTATATACCACACAGGATCAACACTGATGTTAAAAACATTAAGCTGCAAAAGTCTTCATTTCTTTCTGTTGACATTTGTTGCTATTTCGCTCATTTTCAGTCCAGTCCTTTTACCTTTCATAGGAATGTCCCATTGGCTAATACACTTAAAAGGCACCTAACTCGAGGGATGAACCAGTGATGTGTCTGCACACAGCAGATATCTTAACGAAGAATTCATTTTAAGTGTATGTTGTAGTTCTTTGTCACTAGCAGCATGCTGCAAAGCTCATCATAATTTCTTTAAATTCCTTCCCTTCAGTCTTTGAAAAATGTTTTACAGGCATAAAATAATATTTTTACACCAACATTGTGATTCCCAAAGAGCTAATACCTGAAAACCTGCCAAATCTCCACATGGTGTGCAGTGTGTCCTTAAAATATGAGGTAATTAGACTAGTGGAAGAAAAAAGAAAAGAGTTAGGCCAAGAAAAACCCCCAGATGAACAGTATCTGAAAGTCATGTCCTTAAGATAAAGACGAGGGAAAATCCAGCAAAGACCGGATACAAGACCCGAGAGATGCATCTCTGGACTTTCTTAAGCACTAACAGGGTGAAAAGGCTGAGGTATGCCAAATTACACAAGAGCTGGATTGAAAATCAGAGACAACAGGTTTTATGAACTGATGAATACAAATTTGACATTTTTAGTTCAAAATAAGCATTAGTAGGTACAAAGGTCAGGGGAGAAGTACAACAGTGAGTGTCTACAGCCATATGTAAAACACGGTAGAGGCTGTGTCTTGGTTTCGACTGCATTTCATCCAATGGTGGAAAGCATCTATCTAGAAAACATCTGATTGGCAACAGCTTCATTTTTCAGCATGACAATGATCCTAAATACACTGCCAATGCAGTAAAACCACACCTGGATAGAAATATACACAATGGTACTGACTATCAGTCATGGATTGGCCTCCCTAAAGCTTGAACTTAAACATAACTGAAGCAGTGTGGGATCATGTTTGACAGTAAACAGAACAAAAGACAGCCAACATCCGAAGAAGAGCTTTGAATGTCCATCAAGAACTACTGCTAAAGACTACTTAAAGAAATTACAAGAAAGCTTCAGGCGGTGTTGAAGAACAAAGGTGGTCATACCAAATACTGACTTTTAAGCTTGACTGTGTTATTACCTAACATGCTGTATTTCCATGTATGTTTACACATGTTTCAATAAATCACTGCACATATTCCCATTTTCCTAGCAAAACATAAGGAAATGAGAGGTAGCTCCAGAGTTTTGCAAAGTGCTCTAACAAACAAACACTAAAGTATACACTATAATTTCAGTTACCAAAACTTTATAACAAAGGGTTTGAAGTGCAACAGCAGGACATGTAATTTGTCAGATAATTAAAATGCTGCAAAAGGCAACAAAGGCGCAAACACACCAGAGAGGTTGAGTTCAATGACTCCAGTTAAGAGGAAAATTATCCACAGAGACCCAAAACTTGTACCAGTAAACATGCTTTTTGATCAAGAGTTTAAATGGGATTTGATAGGTGGTTTTAGGCTAAGATCCAGTGTAGCAGTGCGGTATGATGATTTGGATTGTGAGCCCCAGTAGAGTTTTCTTTGTGTGCAGGCTGTGATCAGCTGAACTGTTTTTTGTGGATTTAGACAATTGATTCAACAACATTTAAGAATATTACACAAGGTATCATGGCAGCATTCTCACCCATAGCAAGTACAAAATTAATATAAAAGATAGCATTTTATGAGTGAAAATAAAAAGCATGACCAGCCTAAATTTAAATTGATAACTGCTACTGTTGCTGAATTTGATCAATCAATCAATAATAAAAAATGATCTATACTGAATTTCACTTAAATAAAGGTACCTGTCATCAACAGACAACAGCAAACTCTTCTTTGATTGTTTTTCTTTAGAGAAAAGCCACATTTATGCTCTTTTACCTTTTTTACCTGGTTGTCTGCACCCTATCACTGCAGCCCACCGCACATATTGAGAACTAGCTCTACCAATCCATCTCAGTGCTCATTGCCAAGTAACCTGTTTAGCATTCACTAAACAGCTTAAAATGTTCATACACTTGGGATAACACAAGTTGATTATAATTCAATTTGTTTTTACAGGTTTTTTCACAACATAGATTAACTCTCATCTTCCTCTCCTGTCCTCTCTTTATTACATCAGTTCTTTATATTATCACACATTAGGCTTTTTCTCAATGGAAAATACACATTTCTTTTATCTCGCTCCCATTTTTCAGCACTTGTTAGATGGCTATAATACAGAATTTCCACAACAACAGCTGTGACATCTGTGTGCATGAAAGCATGACAGGGATAAGAAGGAAAACAGGATGTGCAGAGGGTGCAAGCAGGACCGTGGGATGCCACTTTTTAATTTGTTGAGCAAGTACCTCAGTGCGATCAACTGAAAAGACTGCCAGGCTGCAGCACGGGAAAAATAATGATGCTTGGTATTACTATGTATTTAACCACCCAATCAGATTTCATTCATAATTAGCAGAAAATTCCAGAACGTCATTCCAGATCACTCTGTCCCACTTCAACACCAGTTTTTTTAAGCTGGAAGGCTGGATTATTTGTTTTTACATCTATGAGGACTGACTGAGTTTTGAAGTCACACTACAAGAGGAACCCCCAGTTTTGGGCACTTATTTTGTTTGCTTGATTTTTTAGCTCTCAGGTGTGCCACCTATGTGAATCTTTTATTATCTATTGTGGGAATTTTGAGTTTTAAGCTGCATTGTGTTCAATAACAATAATTTTCAAACTGAGATATTTCCTGTTTCAACAAACTTTTTCACTGAAGTGAAACGAGAATTGGACGTTCACTCAACACAATGTAGCCTCAGGATAACAGGCTTTTTCTACAGCAGATACGATTCCTCATAGTAGAAAATGCTCATGTTAGTGGTAACCTTAAAGCATCCCTTTGAAAATCCTTGTAGTTCATACAACAAAGAGGCAGCACACACACAACCTGAATCTACTTCAATATGTCAACATGACTTCAGCAAAACAGGCTTATTATACTCCACAAGCCACTGTATCTCAGGTAGAATTTGTGATGTTGTCACAAAAATGGTCTGTCAGGGGAAAAAAATTAATTGAACTTTGTGGTTTTGATGTTGGGGCGAGTTTCTGTCCATGTCCATCTGGTATATGAGGAACTTCATACATGATATGCAGAAGAAAGCTCTTTCAAATGGTGTCCATTAGTATGAGTAATTTGATCTTATTAAACTGGATCACATGTTAGGAACTACCAGAGTGATACTCAAACCTTAAACCCGATGCTTGTTCAACTGCTCTTTAAACTGGGCATCGGAATGAAGACGTAAGGCGATTTAAGTGACTTTACATGTAGCACTGCTACTGGTGCTGCTATTTCAGAGTATATCAGAAACTGCTGACCTACTGGGATTTTCACACACAGCCATCTCTGGAGTTTAGAGACTACTGGTCTGAAAAAGAGAAAATATCCAGTGAGTGGCAGTTCTCCCGCCAGAAGTCAGAGGTGGACAGTTAAACCAATTTAACTTAATAAACATGAGTGGAAAGTTTATAGGAAGAACAACTTGTTACAGCCAACATATGCAGAAGAGCATCTTGAAACAGATGTACTAAAACAGCAGAAGAGCACATCGGGTGCCACTCCTGACAGCTAAGGTCAGAAAACTGAGGCTACAATTCAAACAGGAAAAGACAAGACTGGAAAAATGTGCTACCTCATCTGATGACTTATCATAAAAAACATGCCTTAACCATGCCTTGTACCAGTGCTTCAACTTGTTGGTAGTGCTGTAATGGTGTGAAGATCCCTTAATATCAATTGAGCATCATTTAAACTCCACAGCCTACCATCTTCTTGAACATTACTATGAGCTTTCAAATAGCCTCCAAAATTTGAGTAATGTTTCCCGCATCTTGTTGAATCTATGCCACAAAGAATTAGGGAGGTTCTGAAGGCAAAAGGTTCACCTGGGTGCCAGCAACATGTAACTAATGAAGTGGCCAGTTGCTGTTCTAAAGCTTCTAATTAGGGCAATGAGGAAAAGAGTTACAATTCTCATACAGAACAAAATATTACCAGTATTAGTTTTAAAAACTTGACTATTTTGCTTTGTTATTTACAGCGTCCTTAAACAATGCACCAAATAAAGCAGCAAGTAAAGAGGATGCAGTGTCCTGTGCAAAAGCACCATTAGACATTTATTTTCATCACTACAAATGTTGAAGAGGAAGTAAATATTTCATGAAATCCAACAGAGGTTGAGAATGCAAATGCATGCCTGCTACTTCTATACTTTTGAATTTTCTTGGAAATAAAATACATTGATCTCCTCTCTCAATATAGCAACAAAGCTGATTGTTTTGGGAAGTTCAACTGCAGGTAATTCCCTCATGGATTAACCCAAATATGACCTTTGAAATGGAAACTGCTACCAAAGATAGATGAAGAATGTACAAACGAGTTCCAATTAAAAGTCTTTCAGACATTTTACTCTTAAACAAAACCTTTGAGCTCTGCTTCCATAAGTCTGACATTTGAGCCGTTGACCTGCAAATGTTATCCTTACACGTGGCTCCAACCCGGTACTAGCAAGGTGTAAGTAAAGAAGTGGCTGGTGAGTGTATATTTGACTAATTACCAGAGCTCTACTCAAACACATCATTTGATTTCACTTACATTAGTTTATTACTTTCTTTATGTTTGTTTGCTGTGGACTCAGCAGTAATTGCTCCATTTATAGCCATGTGTTATTTGACTGATGAGAGCTCTAATATAAGAGAACAAACAGAAAAGCCATCCAGAAATCATAAAATGTCATGACACACTGTGAACTTGGTGCATCCTTTTAATCAGGCACTTTGCTTTAATTGCACTTCCATTAAACAAAATATTTACACACATTAACTTCCTCATGCTACATTTTCAAGTGCAGAGTGAAGATTTTTAAAGTACAAACACAAAAGACACAGCCCCTTTTGTACACTGTACAAAATTAGATGAATAGGTTATATAATCAAGCCAAGCCAATGAAAATATCTACATCCTGAGTTCAACAGTCATAAAAAAAAGAAAGTGCACATAAACTTAAATATGCCAGCCATCTCCGAAGAACCAGTCACTGGGCTCGGTTATGATTTAGCACTGTCAGACAAAGACAGCATCTGCTGCATTAGAGCGAAGTCTCGAGCCTCCTGAGGTGTGCGAATGTATGAGTCAATTTCGCTGTCAGAGATTTCCTCATCACCGGTCACATCCGTGTGTTCAGGCTGCTCCGCTCTCCTTTTCTTCGCATGAATGACACATGGAGGAGCAAACAGAACTCTTTTCCCCCAGTTTTGAGGTGGATTTTGACTCTCCTGAGTGCCGCTGTGCTCTGGCAGTACACGTGGATTATAGTCGACATCTCCTGGCTTCTCTTTGCCGTCAGAATTCGACCCATTTTGTTTCACAAAAGACGTAATTGGAGTCTGATCTGCGCACTCAGAGATTTGGGAGGAAGACTCAGGCGGAGCCTCAGCACAGCTGGCTTGACTCTCCTCCAGCAGAGCGTCCTCGTGGGTTCTCATAGCCCTCCTTAGCAGGGCGTACCTGTTCTGCAGAATGCATTCAACTAGCTGAATAACATTATCCGGTGTCACTGTTTCCCTGACCCAGGGTATTTCCTTGCCTAGCTTACACAACACCTCCTTGATTTCAGCTACTCTTGTCATAGCAGACTTGAGCTTTTTCACTTTGGCAACCTGACAGAACTTGTCCAGGGAGAATTTCAGGCGATGCTTGTTGGGTTTTAAGGATTGCCAGGCCAAATACGTTGCTGCCATCATTATGGGAATGGGCTTACGGCCAGTCACAATCCAGGAATCTGCTGCCAGCTCTACCAGGGCCACAGCTCGTTTGGTCAGCTCCCTCGAATTCTCAGCCAATTCTTCAGGAACATCGAGCGAGCTAATTTTGTATCTGTCAAAGAGAAATGCTCTCAGTAAATTTGAAATAAAGACTGAGCTGGTAAATCATCTAGAGCGCTGACAGTTTTATATTTTAACAAGCAGCTTTTCAGATAAACACAGTTAACCTCAAGTGACTCTAATGAAAAGGGTTTTAAAATTTGATCAAGGTTTAACGCCGAAACAAGAAACTCCTTAAAAACCAGGGCAGGCCAAGAGGGAAATGAATGTTAAACACGGGGGAAAAAAATCTACTTTTTAAGTTAACTAAAGTTAAAAAAAACAACAACAACAAAAAAAAAAACGTGTATGCCAAAACATGTTTTTAAAATAAAAGCAAATAACTACATCTTCATTAACTAAGGATAATTTACCACTAATTTTTTTTTTAAAACCAGACATCGGTATGACTGAGCAAAATCAACTCAACACACCGTGTTTGGGAGAGAAATGCTGAGTATGACCCAAAGAACACCATCCCCACAGTCAAGCACGGAGGTGGAAACATTCAGCTTTGGGTCGGTTTTTCCTGCTAAGGGTTACAGGACAACACATCGAGGGGCCAATGGACAGGGCCATGCACCATGAAATCTCAGAATCTCCTTCCCTTGGCCAAAACTTTAAAGATGGGTCATGGATGACAATGACCCCAAAAATATTGCCAAGGCAACAAAGAAGTGGCTAAAGGAGAAGCACACTAAAGTCATGGAGTGGCCTAGCCAGTCTCCAGACCTCAGTCCTATGGATAAATCTGTGGAGGGAGCTGAGGCTTTGAATTCACAAGCAGCAGCCAAGAAACCTAAAAGTTTCTGTAAAGAGGAGTGAACCAAAATACCATCTACAAGAAATGTCTTCCTGCTGTTCTTGTCAACAAAGCTATGAAGTCCTGTTTTGCTCGAGGATCAAATGCTTACTTCACTCAATGACATGCAAATCATTTTCAACCTTTTATGTAATGTGTTTTTCAGGATTTTTGGTTCATATTCTGTCTCCTTTAAGTGAAACTATCATAAAAATTAGAAATGGATAATTTCTTTGGAAGTGAGCAAACTAACAAATCAATCAGGGGGTCAAATAATAACATCCCCCATTGTATGTCTCAGTTAGAAGACTTACAAGTGTTGCTGTTCTACAACTGCAATAAATGAGTTGTTTTGAAATACCTACTTAGCATTTTATGACTGAAAGCTGCAGTAAGTTCTTCACTTACTCATGACAGTGAGCTCCTATTACATCAGTGACGTTGATGATCGGGGCCTCAATGCTGAGGTTCTTGACCATTTCTTGATAAATCGCTCCCACCACCATCGAGTCGGCATCCAGCAGGCAGCTGATGGTTCCCACAGTAATGGGCCAATTGAGCTGCCTGCAGCTTACAAGCACACAACAACCAGTAAGAATATCTTTTTTCTGAAGGCTAACTTTGAGGAAAGCTTTATGCTCATAGGCCATCTTGTAATACGTGTGTGAGAGATCCTCAATCTCCCTGTTGACCATGAGAATCCGACATATGGCTTTCACACGCTGCTGACCTGTAGGTGTAAAACAAATGCATTTGAGGAAATGCACAAGCAACAGGACTGAATTACACTGAAGTAACAAGGGAAAGCTTCCTTTGGAGGGCAAGAGCTCACCTTTTATCAGGTTTGCGCACGGCCTTTTGGCAACAGCAGTGGTTCGACTGAAGCTGACATCTGCAAGAGGGGAAAATAATCAAGGCAAAGTCCAAAAGTGATTAAATGTAAAGAGACAGATCTCCCATCCCTTCAGCAGTAGAGGGTCATAAATTTCATTCATACGAACTTACTTTACACGCTTTACAATCTTTAAGTGCCCTTCTAGTTATTACCCTGTACTGAAGCTAGTGGTCAATGGTCAGAAGCAAAAAGATAAAAATAAAAATCTACATTTATTGACATTACATAACCTTTTCAATCCCTGGTAGAACAAGTTTATTAAACCAGGCTGACTAATGCTAAGAAATTTCAAATTATGTATCTACACTTACCTGGCACTTTTTTTAGGCATACATGTCCAACTGCTCATAAAGATCATTATCAATTCAACCAATCACATGGTAGCCCCTCAATGCATTTAGGCATGTAGACATGGTCAAATGACCTGCTGAAGTTCAAACTGAGAATCAGAATGAGTAAGAAATGTGATTTAAAGGATTTCAGAAATGTCTGATCTCCTGGGATTTTCCCACACAACCATGTCTAGGGTTTTACAGAAAATGTTCTGAAAGACAGAAAATACCAGTGAACAACAGAGCAGCAGCGGTCGAAAATGCCCTGTTTGACCCCAGTGGTCACAGGAGAATGACCAGACTGCTTCAAACTGATAGGACGAAAACAGAACCTCAACTTCAAGATATGCAGATGAGCATCTTTGGAAACCCTGGAACAGGTAACTGAGGCTAAAATTCACTGAAATGGCAGTGTGGGGCATGTTTTCTTTGCACACTTTGAGCCAGCTTAGCATCATTTAAACACCACAGTCTACCTGAGTATTGTTGCTGAACATGTCCCGTCCCTTTATAACCACAGTGTAACACTGGTTTGAAAATGAGTTCACTGTACTCAAATGGCCACAGTGGTCAGATCTCAGTCCAGTAGAGCACCTTTGAACATTTGAGATGATCATCCTGAAGTGCAGATGATAAATCTGCAGCAACTGTATGATGCTTTCATATCAATATAGACCAAAAATCTATGATGAATGCTTCCATCCTTGTTTAATCTATATCTAAGAAATGCATAACTTTGAGGAAATTAAGTCTCGTCATTACATAATTTGTCCACTAGGGAGCACATACAAGTTTACAAATGTAAAGTAAACTACTTTACATTTGTCTCGGTGAGCTCAGCAAACAAAATTATGAAAAGAAACAAATTTAAAAAAAAAAAAAAAAAAAAAAACTACTGATATTTAACACGGTCTTTTAACGGGCCAGACTTGACTTCAGTCTCATTTTCGTACCTGAACCTCCTACTGGATCATTAGCCAGGACTCCCTCGGACACCACAGAGCCGCAGTCCACACACACGAGCTGAGCCTGAGAGTACAGGTCATCGTCTACAATGTTTGTGGAGCCGCAGGCTGGACAGCGCATACCAGCAGCAGACATTATCCTAGAAGCTGCTGCCGCCTGAGGGACAGCTAAAGGTATGAAACGGGTACTAAACTGATAGGAACACCTGCAACACACACACACAACATCCTGTTACTAATCTGGAGCTGTCAACAACCAATGAACGTAGCTTAAGCGACCGGTCGCGAGGAAGGAGCCCAATAATATGTGTCCGGATAGAAACAAGGATCGGATTCTAGAAGGTTCCGCTCGGCCAATTCGTCATTTTTGTAAACGATTAAAAAAATCACAAGGCCGAAACTCAGGGGTCAGTTTTTCATTACAGAAACACCGTTGAAACACAAACGACGGGTTTTACGACCTAATTTTTTCTTCTGAGTTGGATAAGTACTAATAAAAGTGGATCGCCACACAACCTAATACGAAAATATCTAATAACTTCACGTTTATAACTTACCTATAAACAGTCTTTAAAAAGGAGTAAATAAATAAATGCTGTTACTAACAGCCTCGTGGCCTCTGTCTATAAGCCACTCAAGCAGTGGGTGTAAGTCACTGTAGCCAATCAGACATAAACTTTCAGTTAAGCTTAACTGCAGGGATTTCTTTTTCAGTACCCCTAAATTAGCTTGATAACGTTTTTATATGTAGGTAATATTTTCTTTGTATGATATAATCTTTTTTGTCGTTATTTGAAATTAAATTTGACTGAATGTCAGCTCCCTAGACATTTAAAATTAATTAAATGGCATCATAAGGGGCACGAATTTCTGTGAAACAGGAATTGTGACTACCTGTTTTTCGGTATGCATTCATATATGTTTCAAGGCTGTTTGTTTTAAATTTCAAACTGTAGCTTCATACATTTGCTCATCTTTTCTATTGCAAAATTTGTTTACGAGAAAAAAAAAAGATTTATCTTGATAAGAGCCTAGCTTCCCCTGCCATCTTCTTTAAGGTCTGATTTAAGATGTAGACATTTGGTAGAGATCAAGAACAAGGCACATGTCCAAAGGGTGGCCAGCTGAATGGAAGCTTTGATCAGAATAACAAAGGGTGTTAAGAGCACAAACAGAGATTATCAACAGGAATCTGAATTTTGTATAACCCTTTTAAATCAAGGTAATAATAATAATAATAATAATTGATTGATCATACTTTATTCATCCCGAGGGAAATTGGGTTAACACAAGACATTTTGCCAGGCATTCATTCCATAGCTCTGTCTTAACAAAATAATAATAATAATAATAATAATAATAATAATAATAACAGACAGTAATAGATTTAATTTAACTACACATGTACAGCAAAATCAGATGTAATTTTATCAGTGCAAAGGCAAAAAAGGCTTAGAATGTGTCCATAAAATATATGTATAAAAAGTTTATAAATGAGCAACCTCTATGCTTGCTACCTCTCTACTCAACTTAAAAGGAAGATAAAACACACATCACACAAGACATTTTGCATTCTCCAGGCATTCATTGCATAGCTCTCTGTCTTCACAAAATTGCAAAGTTCCAGCAGCATTTTGTGCTGTTAAAGCTTTTGCATAAAAGCTATTTTTAAATCTTTTTGTCCTTGTTTTTAATGTCCTGAAACATCTGCTCGAGGGCAGCAGTTCAAACAGAAAGTGTCCAAGGTGGGATGGATGTTTCAGCATCCTCTTTCCTTTTATGAGGCAGCGGGAACTGTAAAGCTCTTGCAGGGAGGAGAGAGGTGATCTTCTGTGACCACCCTCTGAAGTGCTTTTCTCTCTGCCACTGTGCAGCTGGGAAACCACACTCTACTCTATTGAGCAGTGATAGAAGGACATAAGCAGATTTTTGAGTGAGGTGGTAAAGTCTCTCCTTCGCCTTCTTCCAGGTCAGCTCCTCTTCTGCTTGCATGCCCAGGAATCAGAAGTCCGATAATTTCTACACACATTCCCCACTAATGAAAATGGTCTAAATATCCATTTTCTACCTCCTGTAGTCAATAATCAACACCCTGGTCTTGGTGGTGTTAAGGATCAGGTTGTTATCACTACGACAACCAGATAAAGTCTCCACCTCCACCTGATAAGCAGACTCATCACTCCCTTAGATGAGCCCCACTAAAGTAGTGTCATCTGGAAATTTAATGAGGCTGTTGCTGGAATGGGTGGGGGTGCAGTTGTGAGTAAAGAGGATGAAGAGTAGGGGCTCAGCACTGAGAACTTGTAGCAGCCTACTCTCACCTTTTGGGAGTCAAAAAAACAGGAAGTCAGACCAGAAGTGACTTATTGAATAAGACAGTCTGTCAGTTTGGTCACCAGTTTGTGAGGGAGGTTGAAGTCTACAAAGAGCAGCCTCGTGTAGCTCAGGAGGACAGTAAGGAGTGTTGTGGTTATGGTGTCCTCTGTAGGCCTGGTAGCTCTGTAACCCTCATTCCTCAGCATGGACCAGAAATTCAAAATGGTGTGAGAGAGTTGAGTAGTAAACGAAAAGGAAAGTCATGAAATGAATAAGGGATTCTGATGATGTTGCAAGACTAAAAAGGCTGAGGAAGAAAGAGATGTTAGAGAGGGCATTTAGGCTACTCATGACAGCAGGATAAATTACTTACCCGAGCACAACTCACAGGATCAAATTGGTATGACTTGAGGGCAACATGGAGAATGAAGCAGTAATAAATAACAGAAAATGTCAGTACAGAGAGAAGTTCCAGTCAAAGAACAGGTATCAAAGAAAAAAAGAATGATGGACAAGAAAAGCAACCCAAAAAGCCATGAAAAAGTGGACTTCAAGTAGTGTGAGCATTCACGAAGAAGACTCACAAAAGAATCAGGAGGCCAAATGCGTCATCACAGACGTCATCACAATCAAAATGAAGACTCACACAAGATGAACAACAGAGAATGCCATTACAGGCTGAATGAACACAGAAAGACAGGAACAAAAAAACAATACCAAAAATTACCAGTGGTATAAAAGAAGTTCAACAAAACTGAGGCAAACATGGAGCTATGTGTTATAGAAAGAAAAAAAAAAGAAAATCCCTGTTTCACTCTTCTCTTCAAGAGCCAACATATCACAATATCTCAGTTAGATCCATCCATGAAGTGCAAAAAATGTGCATTTGAAAGGGAAATAGGCCAGCGGAAGACACTCAGGTCGATACATTTGTGCTACAGTAAAGAAAAAATTGGGACCAGACTAGAGCTCTACATAAAGTAGGGAGGTAACTTTTCTATAGTAAACTTAAAGAGACCAACCCTCCTTGAAATTGTTTCAGGAATCAGTCCAACTCTAATCTGAATAAAAAGGTGATGCAACTAAGCTTGTTGACCCATACTGGGAAAACAATAAGCATAGTTGTGCAGCACATGAGAAAGAAGACCAAAATAAAAAAAAAACATACCTACAGCAGATAATGCACATAATGTTTCCTGTGAGAGTGTAAAAGCTCATTTGACAAATGCATCTGTTTAAAATGTGCATGCCTTCCCAGTCTGTAAAATGCTAATAAATGCAAAGTGCCACACTACACAAATCTACACTAGGATAACTTCAAATAGTTTAAACAGCTGGTCACCACTATATAATGCAAATGAGAGCAATCACTGTCAGCTACTTAGAAAGGGAAGGTATGAAAGGATATCAGAATGCGTTACACGCACACAAAAACTCAGAGACACACTGCCGATTACTGAATTTCCTGAATGAGAGAATGAGTGAAGCAGTATCAGAAGCATGCAGGAGTCCTAAACAATCAAGCACACTGTAGGGGCTGTAGGGACTGTAGGGACTGGGGGCAGGTATAATTGAGTCATGCACGTGTCCAGAGCAGGGAAATGGACTAAAACAGGCTTGGTACCCTAAGACTGGAACCAGAGCCAGCAAGGCTGCAGGGCAATAAGGTAAGCAAATAATTCCCAGAAATAATCTTCCAGGTTGCAAAAGTCTGTGACTACTTCACCCAAAATTGTCTACTCACTCAGACACTGTGTTAATATGGAAACACAACACCAACAATGTCCTGGTTTAACTCAAGGCAGTATAGGAGAAAAAACAATCTAAGATTCCCAACATGAAAGAGACAGAAAAAGGTAGATATTGAAGAAAGAGAAATACTGATTCAATTGTTGGCTGGACTCCTTTCACATACATTTATGTAATTATAGAAGGTTTTGAGAGAGTTACAGGGAGAGTTGGGAGTAAATAATACGGACACTTACGTACAGACTACTGATCAGAGTTCTGATAACTGATCAGGAGTTTTGATAATGGTAAATGGTAAATTGCACTATTATGGTCCCTAAGGACCTCAAAGTCAGTCATTTTCCCATTTTGAGGGAATTTGGTAAGCTATATGATTGATAGGCCATGTAAGCCGTGGGAGGGACGCCATTTTCTGTGTAGATTGAAACTGTGGACCCACTCACTTACTTACTAACCCACCCACCCATCCATTCACCCATCCATCCATCGCAGGAGCAGCAGCCTAAACAGAGAGGCCCAGACCTCCCTCTCCCCAGCTGTATTCTTCAACTTATCTGGTGGAACACTCAGGCGTTCCCAGGCCAGCCAAGAGATATAATCTCTCCAGCATGTCCCGAGTCTACCCTGGGGTCTCTTCTCAGTCACTCATGCCTGGAACACCTCATCCAGGAGGCATCTTTGTAAGATGCCCGAACCACCCCAACCTTTTGATGTGGATTAGTAGCGGCTCTAATTCTTTAACCCATCTTTGAGAAGTTACTGTTGAATTATTAAACTATAAATTCTGAGAAGGTACAGGCAATAGTGGTCAGGGACCTTTTACTAGGAGCACGTTTGTCTCTCTGCATCATGAAGGTTGGGCAAAGAGAGTCCACACTGCCAGTAACAAATTTTGCACGTACAAAAACCACACATTCATTCATGATTAACGCTAATTAAAATGAAGTCTTCTTACAGTCTGAAAATACTAAGCACTTCCCAGTGCAATAAAACTCTTTGAAAGGTAGAATTAAGAAACACTGAGAGGGGGCTGTGTTCCCACTCGAGGTATGTTCACAGCTCTGCTTGAGTCTATCTGCCATAAATCAAAAAATACAATAATTTCAATAATATGAGAATTATTCCTGAATACAAATTGCGGTCTAGTTCACTGACAGCACTGTGCAGCAGAACAGAAGAAGGTGCAGCCAGAGCATTTGACAGCTTAAAATAGAGTGATTCTCTCAAATGTCTCAGTGATTACAGTTTTATTGTTCATAATCTTGTCGAGCAATGCCCTTTGCACATGCAGATCAACTGAATATGTTGTGGCTGCTGGAAGACTTGCTGAATAGAGGCTGATTTCCACCCTGCGGTACACAGAACTTCACAGTTTGAGACCTTGAGAACTCATCACAGCCAAGGCAAGTTTCCCATTAGTACTCATATTACTGGATTGTTTATCTCAAATTACTCCATCTGTTCATGACCAGTTCTTGAAAAAATATCCAAGAACATCATGTTTTGTACAGCATAAAAGGATATCTAAGCAGACTGTCCTCAGAAAAACTTTAGACTAAGCAATCTTAGGATCATGTTGACGATATGATTAAACATGATTTTCAACCTTAGCCTCTGCGTTAGTGGAAATTTTCATATGATTATTGTTTTTATTTTTCCAAAAGTAGATCAAATGTTAAATCAGAGCTATCCTCAGTTTTATAAATACTGCTAGGTGACCTAACCATGTGATTCACGTACAGGTACACCGTGGTGGTACCGGGCTGGGCCCCCTTTGTCTTGAGAAATGCTTTAATTGGTAATGACACATATTCAGCAACGTGCTGGAAACTTTCCTCACAGATTCTGGTCCATATTGACATGACAGTATCACACAGTTGATGCAGATTTGTTGGCTACACGTTAACGATGCAAGTCTCACATTCCACCACGTCACAAAGGTGCTCTGTTGGACTGAGGTCAGATTCCGGTTTTCATCTGACAGGATTGGCCCTCCGTATGGTCTTCTGCTGCAGTAGCCCATCTGCTTTAAGGTTCAATATGGTGTTCATTCAGAGATGCTCTTCTGCACACCTTGGTTATAATGAGTGGTTATCTGACTTACTGTTGGCTTCCTATCAGCTTGAAGCAGTCTGGCCATTCTCCTCTGATATCACCAAAAAGCAATCGTTTTAAACAAGCTGTAGTAAATCCATGTCAAGATTAATTTTAAGATGATGAAGAAGACCATGTACACTTAAATTTCAGTACTGCGTACAGACATTAAATGAAATGCAGCCTTCAGAAAAATATTCCAGGATATAAATTAAGATTTGAAAAACAAGAACATCCGTTTCATCAGGAAAGGAAAACTTTAATCTTTAAAACGTGCTTTATTTTAATCAGAAACTAAATAAAGTAGCAGACAGTGTTTGTATTAATTCATGGTTTTATTTTATTTTTCAAATTTATTTAAGCAGTAAAAATACTCAGTACAGTGTTCAGTGTCTTAACAGTTAATAGTGTGAGCTACTTAAAGTGCACATGGGGATTAGCAGTAAACTTTGACATTAAGCTCTACAGAGAGAAATCAACTGGAGTTTCGCCATGAAATGCAACAAGTCTGCTACGCTGGCAGGATTTTTATCAAAGTTATTTCCAGAAGAAAGATGAAAGGCATGACCAAATATATACAAGATTTCCTTTAAACTCTCACATGAAACAAATGTCTAAATTTATCGATTATCTAAAAACTACAGCGTCTTTCCAAAGATTTTCTTTCCCTCAAATGGTTAATTTTATTGGGTGATGACATATTTGAAATCTAAAGTGTTCCTCCATACTTTACAGCAAAAATATTCCAGTTGCATTAACGTAACCAATACATCTTTAAAGTGATATTTCTAATGTGGACGAGCTGTGAATAAACAGGTCTGATTAAGTGCGGCAAGAATACAGTGACGCCTGCAAAGCTACCTAAGCAGCTTTCTTCATAGCAGTCAAGGACATGAGGATACTTGGCTTCTCTTCTATGACTCGCACAAGTAAATTATCAATGTACTGCTCCAGCTCCGATATCTTATCATCTCTCTCCGAGAGCTGGTTCTCCTGTTTCAGGATCAGAGAGATCAGTTCCTGCCGGGTCAGCTGGGAGTAAGGCCCTTTCATCCCACTGTCATCCACCTGTGGAGCGACAAAGCATGCTTTAAAAGTGCCAGGATATAAGAAACTTAAATTCCATCGGCCTATTTCTTGTTGAAAATCTTAAAAAGAGGGAGAGTTAGAAACAAATACCGTTGTTTTGTCCTGAAGTCCACTGGGGATTCCTGGGGATTTGTTTTCATTTTCCCCTTGAACAACTGAGGCGCCCTGCTGCTCGAGAGGATTAAGAGGTCTTACCGGCTGAAGTCTGAAATGATGAAAACAAAGCATAAAAGACAGATGTAAGCACCAGTTGAATGGGAGTAAAGGAAACCATATAACCAAGTACACTGCACAGTAATCCATTCAACAGTCAAACTGAACATAATACCCAATAATAAAACTCAGTTCACCCATATCAAGCTTACTACTGTACAGAATACATTTAACATTTGTATAAGTGAAAGCTAATAAGATTGAATGTTGCAAATTACACAAATGAAACGCGTGTACAGTTAAAAATATAAATGTAGTAACGTTTGACCTATAATAGTTATTCTTCAGCGACCAAACCATCTCACCTGCGTGAAGGTGTAGGGGCCCCGTCTTTCTTCATACCTGCCTCCACTATATTCTGGACTTTAAGGGACTGGGACTCTTGGAGTGGACTCACTGGGACATGCCCAGGACTTGTGGACTCATAATATGGGTCGCATGCTTGGAGTGCACCGTTATCGGGTGCAGCTGCACTTCGATCACCTGTAGCATGGCTTCTTTCCGTGCCGGGGTCCGTTAAAGTGTTCGAGCTGATGTCATTCTTTGCAGGAGGTAGGGGAGCGTGGGCCGTCTTTGAGGATTTGATTTTCGGTTGAGAGGCAGCATCTTTATCTGCAGTTTGTGACACAGCTGGAGGCCAGTGTATTGAACCAGTATTACTAGAGACTGCTGTGTCTCTGTCATCTTGAGCTGTGAGCTCACTTTCATCTTCATCATCCTCAAAAGGATTTAAGCCACAAACAACTTTAACTTGTTTGGTCTCTGCACCACCTAGATTAGAGCTCGTTTTTGGTTCCGATGACTGCTTTTCTCCCACAGGAGGAGGTACGGACGGCGCAGGACGTTTGCTGTGTTTGGCTGCATTTGTTGTTCCATTAGCGTTATTGCTTTGCATCAGGCTCTGGGAGTTCTGTGAATCTGTGGGAGACCTACACAGCGGAGCGATCATTTGCACCGAGCGCTGTGGGGAAACACTGACAGTTTTGACATCTTTGTCTTTGCTTTGCTTGTTAATTTGTGCCAGATGTCGTGCCGGCACATCCTGCTCCCTGTGAGGCTGCTTCCCAGCTTGACTCCTTACTGGCGGCTGAGGAGCTGGTCGCTTCTCTCGTTGAGTACTAATCAGGTCCTTTTCATCCACGGAACTGGTCTCACTTCTCACCGATGACACGGCAGAGTGACACCTGGAAATGACACAAAGATTATATAACATTTAGGCATATGTCAGCATTTATTTACAGGAATTCAACTGAGGGTGGGGTGGGGTCAAAATACACCAATGATGCAAGTAAAATAGATTGATATAATAGGACTTTATTTTTCACAATATTAAAGATACCTTGTCCCAAATTCTCTTGCAATGTTATAGGACAACCAAAAGAAGAACACAATCTCCTTGGTTTAAAAGGTTAAAAAGGTAACATAAGATAGTGAGATACTACTATAAAAGGAAATGTATTTTAATGTGCTGAGCACATCTGGAGTTTCTTTCCGTCTACTTCTTCTGTCAAACTGACTTCTTCACAAAGTTTCTAGTAGTTTTCACTTCACATAATGAGGTAAAACTATGCAGTGAGCTCAATCTTTCAGCTGTGCAACAGTCACGTGTGTCACTTATGTTCCCTTTAAATAGAGAAGTACTGAGAAGAACTGCTGCTGACCTGTGAATGAGCAAAAGCACATAAAGTAACTTCAGATAACGCATTCCCTGCATGTACATCATCGTCATGTTATTTTTAATCAACCATTATAATGCAGCTTCACTACCTCCTTTTCTCTTCTGCTCCTGATGCTGTCCTGTTCTGCTTTTAAGACTGGTCAACCGTGCACATTATGTAATGCTTAACAATGTCAGGCAGTCTAACACTTTAGATGAGGAAAGGTCTACAGAAGTTCAATGTGACTACTTTGGGGTGATCACCAAGCCTTTTAAGCGTTACCAGCAGTTTCTCTTAAAAGAAAAAGGATTTTAACGTCTGAATTAATTTGCACAAACTTTTGTTTTGTTGAAGTGTTAATATTCCCCGAGGACACTACAAAGATTTTAATTTTCCTCTGACATTTCCTCCAGCCTTGCCTGAAACCTGTGGTTCTAATTTGTTTCTTAACAGCTTTGGAAGGACTTTAATGCACCACTCTGAAAAGGAAATAAATAAATAAATGAATTGGAAAGAGTGAGCTGAATCACTAAAATCAGGTTTGATTCGCCAACTTTTTAAATTCGTGACCAGAAAAAACAAACAAACAAAAAAAATTCCTTGTTCTTTATCCACAGTTGTATATAGTACTGAGTGCTATGGAAATGCTAAACAAAGACTGAGAAGCTTAAAATTACATCCACCTAGAGCTGTTACATTAACAAAATTGTTTAAATGCGCTGTAAATAAACTCACTCTGTAAAGTCAGAGGTGCTCGAGAGTGAAGGAGGTTGTATGTATGTATGAAGGAATTCAAGTATTTCAAGATAAGGTTATTAAAATGACACTTTTGCTGCAGTGCTTGTGATTGACGTTGCGTATAGCTTTAACTAACCGTTGCTGAACCGTTGGCTCTTCGGCTGTGCTGCTGTCGGGGGACTCGGGAATCTCCTCAAAGGGGTTGGAAGAGAAGGTTTCATCAAAAGGATTAGTGGAAGTGACTGCAGGACTGCTCTCTTTGGGTTTCTTCCCTGCAGCCCTAACTTCATCTTTTGTTGTGTTTTCCCTTTTCTCTTGCTCTTCTGCATTGCTCAACTTCTCCAGCTTCCTTGTCTCCTCTTCTTTCTTCTCTCTCCTAATCCTCTCCTCTTCCTCAATCCTCCTCTTTTCTTGTTCCTGCAGTCTTCTCTCTTCCTCCAGCCTCTCCATTTCTTCCTTTTCCTTTCTAGCCCTCTCTTCTTCTACCTCTTTTCTCCTCTTCATCTCTTCCTCCATCCTAACCCTTTTCTCTTCTTCCCTTCTAATTCTTTCCTCTTCCTCAAGTCTTCTTTGTTCTTCTTGTTGCATTTTTTCCTCTAACAGTCTTTCATATTCTTCCCTTTGCTTCCTGGCCCTCTCCTCATCCTCCTGTCTCTTCTCCTCCTCTTTCCTAAGTCTTTCCTCTTCAGCTCTTTGATTTTCTTGTTCTTTTAGTCTTTTTTCCTCTTCTTCCATCCTGATCCTTTCTTGCCGTCTAATTTTCTCCTCTGCCTCAATCCGCTTCCTTTCTTCCCGAAGTTTCCTCTCCTCCTCTAATCTCTCATGTTCTTTCCTTTCTCTCTTAGCCTGTTCCTCCTCTTCTTTCCTTTTCTTCTCTTCCTGTTTCCTAACCCTCTCTTCTTCCTCCCTCTGCTTCCTTTCCTGCTCCAACTGTATCCTCTTTTTCTCACGCTCTTCTTCTAGTTTTCTCAGCAGCTCCTCCTCCTCCTCTCTTCGTCTCCTCTCTTCCTCCTTCTCCTCGTTTTCCTTTCTAATCCTCTCTTCTTCCTCAGCTATTTTTGCCTCTTCTTCTTGCCTTCTCTTTTCTCCTCTTAACCCTCTCTTCCTCTTCTAGTCTCTTCTTCTCTTGCTCAATTCTACTTCTTTCCTCTTCATCTCTTTGCTTTCTCTTCTTGCCTCTCTCTTTTCCTCCATCTTAGCCTTCTCTCCTCCTCTTCTAGTCTCTTTTCTTCAGTTTTTTCTTCTTGCTCAATTCTCCTCCAATTCTTTCCTCTTCAGTCTCTTCTTCTCTTGCTCTTTACTTTTTCTCTTCCTCTTTGCTCAAGTTTCCTTCTCTCTACTTCCTTCAGTCTCTTCTCCTCAGCTATTTTTGCCTCTTCTTCTTGCCTTCTCCTCTCTTCCTGTGCCCTCTTCTCTTCCTCAAGTCTCTTTTCCTCTGCCAGTTTTTGCTCTTCTTGCCTTCTCGCTTCCATCTTAACCCTCTCCACTTCTTCTAACCTCTTTTTCTCTTGCTCAATTCTAATCCTTTCCTCTTCGTCTCTTTTCTTTTTCTCTTCCTCCTCCATTTTCCTTCTCTCTAGGTCTTGTAGTCTCTTTTCCTCTGCCAATCTTTCACGCTCTTCTTCCATCCTAACCCTTTCCTCTTGCTCTTGTCTTCTCTTTTCTTCCTCTCTTCTATTCTTTTCCTCTTCTTTACTCCTTGTCTCCTCTTCCTCTTGTTTTTCTCTGTCCTCAGCTAAACTTTCAAGCCTCTCTTGTTGCCTCTTAACCTTCTCTTCTTTCCTCTCCTCCTCTATTATAGTCCTTTTTGATTCACTCACATTCGCTTTAACGTTTTCAACTTCAGGAGTGTCTTCCTCCTCCTCCTCCTCCTCCTCCTCCTCTTCATCCTCTTCCCAAGGTGAACACTTCCTCGCGGCCTTTTGTTGCTCAGGTGGTGGAGAGTTTTCAGGGACATCCTCCATTGATCCATGACCTGAACTGGCCAGACTGAAGTTTGAGCTGATGCGAGAAGTCCGAGGTGGCGGCTCCTCACAGTATATGTGACTGCCATTGATGCATAAATTACTCTGTTCTACAGAAACCTGTTTTTCACGACCAGATGATGAATCCTTGCCACCTGAGCTGCCTGAGCGTTTGTGTATCATGAACTTGAACTTCTTTTTACCTGAAAAGAAGATGAGAGAGTTAACACAACATAATGAAAGAGGAACGCATTAATGGTGAAAAAGTACATTCCTGACCCTCTGAGGAATCGACATTCAGACCAGATGATTGGCTGCCAGTGAGCGTGGAGTTCTTCCCAGGCAGAACAGACATGGACTGAGACATACTCTTCTGCAAGTTGGACTTTGGAGAAAACAAAGACTTAATCTTGTGTTTCTTATGTTTTCCATCCTTGCCTGCCGCCGCTTCACTATCCCCGTTGCCCTCCTCCTCGCTGTCCGTCAGGACCTGACTGAAGGACGGCGCCACGCTGGTCACAGAATCTGACTCCTTTTTCTTGCCACGAACTTTGTCCTTGAACTTGCCCAGACGAGACCGAGATTTGCCAGCAGCAGATAGGTCGAACATGCTGGCAGTCATGTTGTTTCTCATGAACTGGATATCCAGAAGCACCTCTCCTCTGTCTTTGTCTGGCTTACCAGTCTTATCAAGAAGTTTAAACCATCTGTTGAAGAGACAAATTGTTAGACCTTTGCACTTTTTTTTTTTTTATACATCTACTGTTGAAAAAAAAAAAAAAAAAAAAAAAAAAAAGTGCAAATCAAATTTCTAGAAATATGTGGTCGTTTTAGAGGCGTTTTTATCCCGACTAAACCAGAAGTGGGGTGCAAGCACAAAATCAAGCTACTTGTGACCAAAATCTATCACTCAATCTATAAGTCAAGTGAGGCCTGTCTGAAGGTCTAAACTGAATGTCTCTGTAATGATCATCAGTCATAAAGATCAAACCCACCACATACCCCTTGTAACAAAAGAAATTAATATGGATCACGATCTTCTAAATGATCTAAACAAATGCAAGTCACCTAGACTTGGACTCATTTATAGTAATGTGAATGTTCTAGTCCTGCTCATTTTTCCTCTTTGCAGAAATCATGACCCATCTCACTGCGAATGGAAAGTGGCAGCGTGAATGTTTTTGGAAAGTCTGTGATGATCTAAGCACAACCAGCAAACTGACCATAAAGGAAAGTCTTAAAAATATAAATTCTGTCAAGTCTACAGCAGCCCTGCAGAATTTATGAATGCTTGTACTGTGTGTACCCTCGCAGTTTTCAACCTTTATTAAATCCTGTTGCCTTGTTGCTTGTCTCACATGATCAAATCTTCAGAGCATGGTAGGTGTATGGTGCTGATGTTCACTGTCAAAATGTTTTATACCAGTTTTCCTAAATAATGCATCCAACCCTGCAGGGAGTTAACAAGCCAACTGCCCCTTTGAAAGAGAAAGCTTTCATCTGAGATTTAGTCTGATTCTTGCAAAACTTAGCCTGCCAGGTTCAAGGGGATTTATTCTGCCATTGACCCCCTCTTCATCCTTTAAATATACAACACATGCACACCAAAGAGAAACCACCACATTTTGATACAGCTGGATAAAAACACACCAAGATGATAATAAAGTAACCAATCATAAATGCTCCCTAAAAGTCCATTCATGAAATTAAAGTATCGGGTTTAAAATCTAGAAAAAAATCCTAAACAGACATCCTAAAAATGCCAAACGAGACCAGATAGGGCAAACTTTTCAGCATTTCTGCACCTTTGCCATCCAGTACTGACAGAAGGATCTCAGAATAGGCAGAAGAAATCTAACACAATAGGAAAAAGGAAAAAAAAAAAAAAAAGTCAGTCAGCATAAAAAGTGCCCATCAGGCAAAAATCTGAGGTCAGCTCACCACTGAGCAAACAACTCCAACTGAAGTCTGGATTCCTAGGGAAATGAGGAAATGAGGACGAGGCCATGCATTTATTGTTGCTGCAGGCTTCCGTCTCTTTCTCTGCATTACACATAACCGTGCAAATATGCTTTGTGAATGCACGCATTTGTGTGCCATAAATAGACTTTTCCCTCCAACTTCAGCCCTGACAAAACACAGCCCTTTGCAATTCCACTTATGTGCTAAAAGAACTGAATACAGTTACTTTCTTTGGATGATCCAGAGTTAGAAATGGTGAGATTTTAATCATCCTAGGAATGCTTCAGATGTCATGCAAACAAATTAAAAAGCCGGGGAAAACGCCTTTTCCTGGAAGTTGTGAAATGGCTTACTGCTGTCAACGTTCCACTGCCTCCAACTTGCTGATGAGTAATGGGATGTGATTTGCAGATTTCAGGCCTGGACATAACTGTGTCATGTGTGGCTTCTTCACGCTAGCCTGATAAATGCCATTCAACAGAACGCTGCTAGATGGGATGCGGACACATCTACAAGTGATATAAAGTTATGAAAAATAATATTTCATTCAATACAACTAACAAAAAAAACCAAAACACAATTCAACTTTTTTCAGTCCCATCATTGCCAGAATAACTTGAGTGTCTGTACCCTTCTTTGTGTATACTGGGATAAATTAGGATAGTTCATCATCTACATGCAATCTAGTACAATAGGTTAATTGTTGGATTAAATCTGATTAACCATTTCTTCTAAATTTTATGAATTTAAAATGCATACCCAGCAGTCAATCAATAATTTAATGTTGATATGGTCAGACTGACCTGCTGAAGTACAAAGACGAAATATGATAAGTGAATTTGAATGTTGTATACTGTAGTTTCTGTTGCCATTTTATTTCACAAATTGCTAGTTTACTGGGAATTGCCCAAACAACCATCTCTAGGGTTTACAGAAGATGATCCAAAAAAAGAAAATATCCAGTGGTCAGCAGTTCTCTGAGTACAAAAACACCTTTTTAGTCAGAGGAGAGGCCAGAACGCAGCAAAAGTAACACAAATCACTGTTAAAACCATGGAGGCATGCAGAAGAGCATCTCTGACCGTGTCCAACCTTGAAGCAGATTGGCTACGGCAGAAGAAAACCACACCAGGCGCCGCTTCTGTCAGCCAAGGACAGAAAACTGAAGGTACATTTTCTAATGTCTGACCAAAATTAAACAATATATTCTCCTTCAGTGGTCTCATATTTAGATGAGACCATTGTAGAGACAATTTGTCAAACCTCTTCATACCAAATATAAAATGTTTATAATTATATTCAATGTACACAATAACAGCCATATATATGTATAACATGCTTATATAAAAACAAATAGATGAAAACACATGCAGATGAGTACAGTACAAAATTGTGCTGCATTGCAACACAGATGCATCCCACATGAACAAGAGAAAAAAAAAAAGAGCAGAAGTAGTAAGTCACTTCAGTTAAATGAGAAGGGAAGTTGCAAAAATGTTTGGGCGTTAGCTGTCTGAATGTGGTAAGCACTGTACAGGAGTTACAGCTGCTTTGATGGCTTTCATACAAGACATCCTGGGTGATGATGAGGCCATTTGACTAATCTCACACCTCTGTAAGTAGCAGAAAGATTGCAGCTCTGCTGGACAGGCAGAGCCAGGGGAGGATAATGCATGACTCAACATTTTGTAAAGCTATTTTACTTTACGCGCACACACACACACGCGCACACACACACACACACACACACACACACACACACACACACACACACACACACACACACACACGAACTACTGATAAGACAATGCCCCGGTCTTCTTATCACAGAACCCAGCTGTGAGTGGGAGAAGAGCTGAGTGAGTTAAACAGCTCAACAGTGATAATGTTCAAGGCTTATTGGTATCCACGAGTCAGACAAACAAAATGAAGGCCAGTGCAAAGAAAAGAAACTCACTTTCCCATGGGTTTGCCAAAATAGAGACTGAAATTGGTGCCTTTTTAAACATGTCTAACATATGCTAGATCACACAGTGACTAGAAAAAGGCAAGGAAACTGTAAGAAGTCGGAAATGATGAACAGAAGTTATAACTGAGATCTGTCCTCACTAAATTAGCTCTTTACACAGTTTCATGACAAGTGTATCATTATTCCTTTAATCAGGATTCACATCTTAAAGTCTGCATGATATTTTGCTCTCAGACTGCTGGCTTAGTTGTGGTTCCTGGAGTTTCTACAATTTAAATGGGACTCAGAGCCTTCAGCTATCAGGACTCTCTATTATGGAACCAGATCCCAGTTAGGCTTTAGGAGACGCACAGTCACCACTTTTAAGATTACGCTTAAGACCTTTCTTGATATAGCTGATAGTCAGGTGTGTATCAGCTGACCCTGAACCATCCCTTAGTTATAGTGCTAAAAGCTCAAATGGCTCAGGGACTTCCCCTAAATACACTGAGCAGTTCACACAGTTTGTATTTCTACCACTTCCTATCACCCTCCAACCAGTCGCATCAGACATTTGTCCCTCCCCGACTTGGTGCTGTATTAATAAAACTGAATTAAATTAAAGGTGCTATCAAACAGGCAACTTAACGCTTCTCACTAACATGGCTGTTGTAATGTCCTTGTACAACTCCATGTTTAAAACTGGGGTTGTATAAAATGTTTAGTCTTTGTCTTGCAAATACCCCATATTTGTGTAACTGTAGCACAAAGAAGACATTGCACAAATTGAAACTCCTTTTTAATAGGTTTAAAACACAATGTTGGCAACAAAAGACACTCTCCCAAACCCAGTGTTTAAAAATAGTTAATGGTGGACAAAAATGATTGAGCATGATTGTGCATAAAAAGCACATCCCAGAGAGCATCTTTCGGAAGTAAAATAAATAAATAAAAGTATGAATAACATTTAGAAACTTAATGGAAAAAAATTTGGAATCTAACGAAGAAAAAAAAAATGGCGGGGGGGGGGCTAAATCAATACTGAACTGTCCTGATCTCCAGGCCCTCAGGTGGCACAGCATTAAAAACAGACCATGCTCTGTAGTGGAAATCAATGAAAGCTATTGAAGAACACCGTTTGTCCTCAAATTCAAGTAACAACCCTACAAAAGGACAGGAGAGGGAAGAAAAAAGCCACAAGATGGAAGAAAAGCACTGTTGCTCAAAGTCTTTTTAAGAGTGATTGAGACAAAGTGGAAAACAGTCCTGTGGACTGGCAAGCAAAACATTCAAAATTCTTTTAAAAATTGGTTCCTCCTTTAGGCTACACTCTGAAAACAGACTACGAGGAAATATCTGGCTTGTTATTAGTTGAAAAGTGAGAATACATGATGTACGAGAATACATGCATCTAAGAGGAAATGCATTTCCTCTTAGATATTCCACAATCAACTATAAGCTGTAATATTGCAAAATGGAAGCATTTAGGAAACACAGCACTTGGCCACAAAAAGGCACACCACATAAAATGTTACAGAGCAGGTTGCCGAGTGCAAATAGTGCATAAAAGTTTGAGACACTCTGATGATTGAATAACTGCAGGTTAGAACCTCCTCTGGTATAAACATCAGCATAAAAACTGTGTGCCAAGAGCTTCATGGCATGGGTTTCCATGGCCAAGTCGCTCCTGTAGGTATAATGTGTAGATGGTGTAATACGTGTGTCCATACAGTATACCTGTAGCATATTGGACCATATTGTGTATGTTTCAGAGCAACATGCTGATCCACCCAGGTCATGCTTTTTAAAGGGAAAGCCTGGCATACAGGACTGTGCAACCCCCCATCTCTTTATATTTTCCTTGGAAACAGGATATGAGGTAAAATCAGAGTTTGTACAATTTAAATGAGCTTGAAAGTCAGTATTTGGCATGACCACCTTTATTCTTCAACGCAGGCTGAACTCCTTGACAAGCTTTCTTGTAATTTCTTTAAGTAGTCTTCAGGAATAGTTCTTCAGGCTTCTTGAAGGACATTTAAAGCTTCTTTAGATGTTGGCTGCCTTTTACTCTGTTCTCTGTCAAGATGATCCCCACACCCTCCTCCCCCTGCCCCCCTCTCCCTCCCCAGTTTCATAAAAACATGACTTTCAGATACTGTTCATCTGCTGCAGATAGTTATGCTAGTTAGGCTGACATTTAGCAAAAGAAGAGCAATTGCTCAGATCTGGACTGAAGTGAAAGTGATTGAAAAAGCAGCCACTGTTGACAGAAAACCTTTGAAATGGGAAACACTCGCACAGGACCACATTCAGATATTACAAGAAAGTTTGGCTCCTTGGAAGCAAAACATAAAGAAATAAGGGGTAGTTCAAAACTTTTGCACATTATTGCATTTCAGCAAGAAACTGCCAATTCAAATCATCCAGGTATTAAACCTTACAGTTCATAGCAAACACGCCTGGATGCCAGCTGGCCTGCCTGCAGTCCAGACTTGTTGCCAACTGAAAATATGTGGGACATTATGGAACAAAAATGTGACAGAGGAGCTCAAAAAAAAAAAAAAAAAAAATGCTGAACAGAAATCCTACATCAAGCCTGAAAGACTTTTCTGCATAAATAACTATATATTAGTGTCCTCAGTCTTCAAATACCCAATACTGCCAAAAGAAGAGATGATGTAACACAGAGGTAAACATGCCCCTACCTGACTTGGAAGGCTCTGCTAGCTTCAAACTAAAAATAATGAAGACATGTCTAAGTTTCAACATTTGCTGTGTGCTCTTTGAACTACTTTCAGTAGACTAAATGATTTCAGTGATTTGAAAATAATTTAACTTTGCAGAGTTTCCCCAACTTTTCTGGAGACAGGGTTGCAGCCCATAAATTTTCCATAACAAAACTTATGAGTCTGTTTATACAGTGAGTGGGTTTTTATTTTAATGTGCATGCAATTTAAAGTGTATTTTCATTGGTGTGACAGACATTAATAAGTGAAATGTAAAAAAAAAGAAGAAGTCCATGACAGCTGCAAAAACCATACTACGGAAAGACCACAAGCGCACCAGAGCAGCTACCACTGCACCTCATAGTGGGATTGTTTTTTTAATAATCACAATTTTGTTTGCTAAAAATGGAAGATTTCCTTGTTAATTATTAACAAACAAACACAGCTGTACAAACTATAGTTCCTCATAATAAAATACCAATGTCTACTACAAGCAACAAGCAAAAAAAAGTGCTAAACATGGTCAAATTATTGATTTCCAGAGTTCACAAACACATCTTGCAAATTTAACAGTAGCACTGTTGTGCTAGCAGCTCATGGAACATGTAACGCTGCTTGTCTGATAATGCTCGGTACTACCACAGTGGTCTTACTCAGACAAACTGACCTTGCATGACCGTCACTGCTGCCATCACTGTTTGTTTTTCCTTGATAAGGCGTTCAGGAATGTAAGGCAGCAGCCAGAATGAAACCTTGGAGGCAACGTGCATTCGCAGAGCTCACATAAAGATCAACAGAGATCGAACTTCGTGTTTACACAGCACCAGCTTCTGGCTTCACACATAATAAAAATATTTGAGGGCAAGAAATGCATGCAGATTGCTGCAGCTTTGCTCAAGGAAAACTTAAATATTAAATCAGCCACGATCAGAATGTGCAACCTGCAGGCAGGTGGAGTTCAGATTAGCATACTCGAGCATCCTCTTTCCAGAGCATAATAGAGCTGGGCACTAGCCAAACAGGCAGAGCGGTATGAAAAATTAATTGTGACCAAATGCCTTTCAGTCACAGCTCATTTCAATCAAAAAACACAATTCCAGAGTATGGATAGACCTCTTTGCTTCTTCAAGGTGGAGGAAATATGAAAATTAATGAATCACAACATCAAATCCAGCCTTCTTGTTAATGCAGTTATCCAAAGACCTTTAACAAAGCGGAACCAAAAAAAACAAAATAAAACACAACAACAACAAGAAAACCTTTCAAAGGTAGGAGAACAAGGAAGTGTGTGTGTTTGTGAGTTAAGATTAACAGGGCCGGATTGTTGTGTGCTTTTGTATAATACCAGCTACACATCGGGGGGAATAAATCACTCAGGAACAGCTTACAAAGAAAATGTTTTCCGGTCTTACAAAGATACAGATGTCTCACTGTGGACCTGGACAGATTTGTCTTGTATAATAAATATAATTTAACTTCAGCACTAATACACTTAACCTTCACAGAGTAAAGAGTATTTTCTGCTTAAAGAAGCAGATATAAAAGTACCAGCAAGGCCAGTAAAACACGTTCATTTACATTATTACTGCAAACTTAGAGATGGGTGTGGATGTTTTCACATAGTAAAGATAATTGCTTTAGTTAATTATATTTAGCAGTTTTGTTAAATTAAACATTTAAGTTTTTAGTTTTCCTGTCTGAAAATCGGACAGAAGCTTGGGTTTTCTTGATGTAATTTCCCTCTTGTTGACACCTTCAGTCAATGAAAGTAAATCTTCTAACTCACTTCATTCGCCTGGGTAAATAATGCTGCTTGGCATTCTTAAAGGCTGCTTTAGTGGGAACAAATCCCTTAAGCTCCACTGGAGCAAGTAGGCGGCACTCTTAAGTCGAACCCACCAGAGCAGGTCTGGGCACTGATGCATAAGCAGCGCACAGCGTGCATCCTCCAATAGCTCACATCACAACAACTTTAAAGTAAAAAAAAGAAGTGCAAAGATAACAGATAAATATTGGAGCCATGCCCAGTGAGGCTTGCAAACGCATAAAACACACTCATACGGCAACCATTAGCCACAGTTTTCACAAATTATACAGCGTTTATTGATTCTGACCATCCTGGTTATTTAATGGGGGATTATGAAGATCAAGAAAGTACAGCATGACTGACAGAAGGAGCTACCGAGGATTCCCTCCCCTCGTGTCACAGATGAAAATCAGAGGTGCTTATTATTCACTTTGCCTCCCGTAACCAGTGTTGGTCAAGTTACTTGAAAAAAGTAATCAGTTACTAATTACTGATTACTTCCCCCCAAAAGTAATCCCGTTACTTTACTGATTACTTATTTTCAAAAGTAATTAATTACTTAGTTACTTAGTTACTTTTTTAAAACACGATTTACAACCTGAATAGGTGATAAAGCGATAGATCTTTCAGCCCAATTCTACTTTTTCTGCATAATTCATCATACAAAATGTAATCAAATGGAAAAGTCTCTTTTAAAACTTGTTTTATTAGTTTTAATCTTTTAACTTTATGCATCAAGCAAAAATTAAATTATATGCAACATTCTCTGACTGGAAGAAATTGTTTAACATTTTAAACCTATTTTCTGCACATTCCAGCACATAAAATAAAATATTTTTTTGTGTTTACACTCACTCTTTCAAATAGATGCAAGTAAAACACAGCAGAAAATAAATAAAATCAAAGACTAGCGGTCCTGTTGCTCTATTTTCACCTGTAAAGCAGGACTGGGGTAGGCGGAGGTTTACCCTGGTGCAGGTGTGCGCAGCGGTCAGTGGAAGAATCCGCAGTTTCTCTGTGAATTTCACATTACGTCGTAGTACACTCGGTGCTTGCTTGGAAGTTTAGGGGTTTTTCGCTGTAAAAAGAAGTTTTCTTCCACGCACAACGGACACTAATGTTTTTGTCACTTTTATGGAATCAAACTCAAAATAAGGTCAGTACTTCCATGCTTTAAACGCTGCATGCTACACTCTGTCCCGCATCGATATATTATGATCTGCAGACAGCTGTTGTCAGGAACGTCGCACTCGCTTACGCCACTGTCATGAGACGTTCTCGCAAAAAATCACGGTTTTAGTAACGCAGTAACGCAGCGTTCCTACGTGAAAGTAACGGTAATCTAATTACCGTTTTGCAATAGTAATCCCTTACATTACTCGTTACTTGAAAAAAGTAATCAGATTACAGTAACGCGTTACAAGTAACGCGTTACTGCCCATCTCTGCCCGTAATATCCCCATTTACATGCAAGGAGAAACCAACAAATCCTCATTTGATTTCCTTTGACGTGTCCATCTTTAGAGAGGTCAAGGAGGCCGGCTGCATAGCAAGAGTGATTGATCAGAGAAACTCCAAGGGGACGGTTTTGCAGGCGAAGCGATGCTTCCTTTGAAGTAAGTTTAATGTGATCTGGTATTTGTCAAAAAGGGATTTCTCATATTTAAAATGCTATAAATAATTTCTTTGGCCTATAATATGTCACATGTCATATGAATCCCTCATGAATTATATCAGGTCATCTTGAGTCACAAACAACATTCCTATCACAAGGTAGAAGCCCCAATCTGTTTTTGGCAAAGTGACTTTTACATATCCTTTATTTATCCATTTAAAAGTCTTTTTAAGAGTACTTAGGCCAAGAGGATCGCAGAAATTGCAACAAATATAACAATAGGTCTATAAAGATATTTTAGATGGTCAGAAAGAACTGGAATGGTTATAAGTAACAAGAGTCATAAAGATACTTTTAAAATAAGCCCTTGGTAAATACTGTTCACTAAAAACAATAAAAACATAAGTAAAGATATTACACATAAAAAACAAAAACAAAAACATGGAAACAGTGGAAATCAGTTTTTGGCAGACGGTCACTCTTTGGCACAACATCGATAAACGTTTAAAGACGGTTATAGCCGAATAATTAAGTGAAATCATTTTAAAGGAGGGGAAAAGTTTAAAGCTTGTGAAATGCCCCTAACCATTTAAATAAATGTTGTTATCATCGGCAGCTGCATGACAGGGTTGTGTGAAATCATCGATAATTATAGTTCTGTTTTCCCCTGCTACTGTGAAATGAGTAACTCTGTGTAGTTTTGTTTTATTTTTAGTACAGTGACTACATTTTGAATACTTTTTTCTCCTTTTAAATACGCCAGAAAACACCGACTTCAGGGCTGTACTCGAGCACTTACTCGGTCTTGTTGCGTGTTTTGTCCTCACTGAGCTGGGACAGATTAATGACCGCCTGCCCCAGCAGTTTGTCCGGGCCCACCAGAGCCCGGTGAAGGACGTGGACGTGCAGCGTGCCGCCTCCTCCTCCTCCCTGGTTCAGCTGCGGGAGGTCGAAAGAGGCCTCCTCCTTCCACACCGGAGCAACGCATTTCTCCACCACTGAAGTCTGGTACTTCTCTTTGCCCACTTGTATGACCGCGTAGGCATCGTTGGTGCCACTTTTCCCCTTTATCCTAAGGCTCCTGGCTTGGAGTACCGTTACCTGGACGCTTGTGGGACACCACTGCTGATCCGTCAAGGACATGCTGACACGACTCAGAGCCGTTAAAAACGCTGAACTTCAGGAACCAGCTGATTGGGCGTGGTTACACGGAGAAAGGGGCCTTGGTTGGATAAAGCACGCCCTCAGATTAACAGGTTGCACGTTTTCTCCAACAAAAGTCGCAACGCAGCAATCAATTAGATGACAGAGAACACCTGATGCTTGTTTGTACCTGTCAGACTGCATCAGCGTCATCGCATACCGAATGAGCCCAAATAACACCAGGACTGAATGTAAAAGATTTTATTATTCCTCGATGTATTTACAGTGCATGCATTTAAATATAATCTGGCTCTATATGTTTGTATTTCTAGACTACCTCCAAACTGACTCATAATTTAAAACTAAAAAATCCTCCTTCCTTGGCAGCTATACTACTGATGTCTAAAATTTGATACCTCTGCTCTAATGATTCTGTCACTTGGAGAGGGGACGGGATACCCGACAAGCCACATATGACAGGCTTCATTTGGCTGGATTCAGTGTCACCTTCAGCTCTGCTGAATTGTAATTAAATTGAAGTGCCAGTGTCTCCATGGATTACATCAAATCTGCAGATCAAGGCTGTAAGTCTCCGAAAAACCACGAATGTGAGATGATATTTCTCAGGTCTGTTTTCCCCCAGTTTCAGAGCTGGTTCCTTGCATGCATTTTCCTCTACATGACCTTGAATACGCTTGCATAGGCACGGTAAATGCATTTATTTTGGTCACTGCTGTCTAAACGAGTCCCTAGAGCAATTTATATGTTTGTTGATAAAGGTAAATTAATTGCCATGTCACAAATTGCTGCTCAAATACTGACTCCTGCTGTTTGAGAAAGGGAACAAACTTTAAAGCAAAATGTGGCTAATTTACTTTGTAGAGGAAAGTCTGCTGTAAGAGTCAAGGACAAGTAAACTGAAGCTCTTCATTATTAAATCTTAAACGGTGGACCAGCCCTGAAAAAGTGTGATCTCACTTTCCTTTTCATGGACAAAATTCAGGAAAGAGTCACATATAGACACTTGAGCCAATTAGTACTGTGACGCACATGAGCTAGCACTGCCAAAGTGTCTGGCTGTGATGTAACAGTTTTAGTAGTAAACACTTGTTGTAGACAGAGGAGAATGTTTTAATCAGATACTACAACAACAAGCTCACGTGTCCACAAAACGGTGGCAGAGATGTTCAGGTTTTCGCCTAAAGGCAAACAGTTAAAGAAGAGAAAAGTTATTAAAGTAGCCTACAACTTTAAATACATTTAGACCGACCTTGGATACAAAGCGCAATATAGATCTTTAGATGCATAAAATCATTTTCTTTGGTCTACACCCTGGTAGAAATAACAGTGTAACTCATTTTTACAGCAAATATCTAATCACCTAGTCACAGGGCAGCAATCCAGTGATTTAAGAATATGTACATGGTCTATGTACAAGATCTGCTGAAATTTGAAATGAGTGTCAGAATGAGGAAGGAAGACGATTTAAGTGGTTTTGATCGTGGCATGGTTGTTGGTGCCAGATGGGCTAGTCCGAATATTTCAGAAGCTTCTGATCTACTAGGATTTACTGATAAACCATCTCAGGGTTTGCAGAGACTGGTCCAAAAACAAATAAATATCCAGTGAGGAGCAGTTCTCTGAGTTAAAATGCTTTGGTGATGCCAGAGGCCAGAGAAGAATGACCTTTGAAGTGATAGGAAGGTAAACATTGGCTCAAACAATCACTCATCACAACAAAGGTGCGGAGAAGAGCATCCCTAAGTGCACAGCAAAATTGTAAAACAGAAGATTGGAAAAACATTGCCTGTTTGATGAGTCTCGATTTCTGCTGATGGCAGGTTCATAATTTGGTGTAAACAACATGAAGGCATGGATCCATGTTGCGTTTTACCAGCAGTTCAGGCTGATGGTGATGGTGTAACAGTGTGGGGAATATCTTCTTGGCACATTTTGGACCACAGTGAAAGAGGGTCCAGCCCAATACTAGAAAGTTGTACCCAATGAAGCACCTATTAAGTGTGCAAATTGCTGCTTGTGGTATTTTAGATTCACCTTATGTAAAATGTTCTTTAAGAAGTAAAACTCTGCGGTGATAACATGCGTTCACTGTGTCCTCATTGTCTTGTGGTTAAGTCTTTTTTTTCTGGATTTCCATCCTTTTCACTTTCGTCTTCATGGTCACCAACAAGAGCTTTGCTGTAAAGTTTCTGCAGCTCTTCTTTGAAAGCATCGTTCACTTTGGATCGTTTCAGTCCACCATCCCTGAGAGAACATGGATACATACGTTCAGGGGTATTACTCACTGAATTGACAGCGGTTACAAGTGCAAAGTCAGCATTTTCCATAAAGCATGAAGGAAATAAGTAAAATTGGGCAACTATAATACTGCACAGTTTCTAAGTCACAGTTACACCACTGTTCACATTTCCCTTTTCCAACAATGAAGATGTCATTGTTCAGAAATATGAATTATATTTAAATACAAACGTGTCTCACCAGATGAGATCCACTAATCCGCCTTGGGCAGCTATGGTGGCTTTCACTCTATTGGCAAACTGTACTGCATCCTCTCCTTCCTGCATATGAACAATAAGAAAAATCTGGCTCTTAAAAAGATGAATTAAACAATATATGTTTTAAAAGTCACTAGCTTTTTCAGGCAGATAATATTGTTCTCCAAAGTTTTAAGGCAGGGTTTTACCTCTCTGTCCATAGGTGGCAGGTACCAAACGCTGCATACGATGGCCCAGCTGCTCATCATGCTGAGAAGATACCGCACCAGGCCACACTTACTGCTGTTCCAGAAAGCATCACCGAAGCGAGGGTCATACTGTAAGATGACCATGAATGGCCCCGTCAGCAGTGAGTAAGAGCAGTATGAGGAGATGGGAGGAAATGGACTGAAACTCCTACCTTAATGGCAACGGGATAAATAGTGCAGCCAATTTCAAAGCTGCCCTTTTTGAACATCATCACGGATGTGTTGTTAATACAAGTACCTGGAAATTACACAGTGTGAGGATCTTAACAATACTAACGAGGCTGTTTCGGCTGCTTTCTGCTTAAATTACACCCATTATGATACGCACCCTCAGGGAAGATGAGGATGGGTTGTTTGGTTTTATCAGCCACATGATCACTAAGCCTGAAATGAAAAACCAGAACAAACAGATTAAAATATTTGTAATAAAATCTAACCACTTTAAATTTAGTCTTACCTACTGCAATTATACAAATAACTGAAACTAATCTATTACACTGACTGCTGAATACTTCACTTTTAATCATGTGAACCAAATATTAGTGAAACTCACAGTGGGAATGATGCAGTGGTAAATGCCTGACACACAGTATTATAAACAGAAAAAAGCTAAACAGATGTAGATGTGAAGCATGTTGTTAAAAAGTTTGAGGAAAAGAGAAGAAATGGCAAATCTAAAAAGCTATCCAAAGCAGATGAACAGTATCTGAAATTCATGTCCTTAAGACATAGGGGGGGAAAAAATCAGCAAAGATCTGACAAAAGACATGTGAGATGCATCTGGACCTCCAGCTGATCCATCTACTGTTCACTGAAGCCTCATCAGAAATGGTCTCAGCGGAAGGATGGCTGTGAAGAAGCCAATCTTCAGAAAGGGAAACAGGGAGAAAAGGCTGAGTGTGCCAAAATACACATGAACTGAAATGAAAATCAGTGGAGACATGTCTTTTATGGAGTGATTAATTCAATTTTGTCGCTTGTAGTTAAAATCTTTGCCACTATGTACAAATAAGTTCAGAAGAGAGGGACAACAGTGAGCAACTACAGCCATCTGTAAGCACGGTGGAGGCTCTGTCATGTTTTGTGGCTGCATTTAAGTCGGTGCTGTTGATGATCTTGTCAAAATCAACAGAATTATGAAAGTAGGAAAGTAGCTTCAGATTTAAATAAACCATGCAATAAAATCTGGAAAGTATCTGACTAACTTCATTGTTTTGCATGACAATGAGCCCAAACACACTGCCAATCCAGAACAGGGGTCCGTTCTTCGTACCTCGCTTACTACATCCAAGATCAAATGACACATCCAAGATCAAATCATCGCGCCAACTTTGAGCTCGCTAATCCGGTCTCCGAACACACCTGTTGTTGACGATTAGTATAGCTGGATGAAGTAATCTGAGATCACTGGGTGGCTTAAAAGGGGCTACTGATCGATAGTAGAAACATTGATCAGCAACCCTTTGATTGGTAAGGAGCGGCGCTCAGTATTTTTCGGCAGCAGAGCAAGAACTCTTGATTGAGGGATTTCAGGAGTTTCAGAGTTTAATTAAAAACAAGGGAACACTGCAAAGGCTGCAAAAGCAAGGAGAGAGGGCAGGCAGAAATGACAAATTAAACTCGTAAGTAATTTATTATATTATATTACATTATATCCTCTTTGACATTAGAGCCACAACAGGACCCACTAGAACATGGTAAAAGTGAAATATAAGAATATTCTACAGAATGGTAATATTTATCACTTATATTGCTTTTAGTCTCTTGAAAAGAGACCCTGAAATAATCTGTTTGTTTGTTTATAACAGCAACCAAGAAAAGGGCAGAGCAAATAAAGACAGGTGGTGGTCCTGCACCCCTCGTCACATCCCGGCTTTTTGTACTGTGACATTTATTGACATTGTGGGTTTTTTTGTGTGTAGTTTTACATAACACTCCATCACTTTTACCTGTTCCCATGCAAGGGGTGACTGAAGCATGCACAGTAAGTTGGGAGATATCTGAAAACTCTCCTTATCAATCTTGCACCTTCCGCAATGGGTTGCTCGCGTACAAACGGACAGGACATGGCTGCGACAGACTTCCCAAATCCACCTTCGCTTTTATAGCCGTGGTCTCTCATCTTGATTAACGAAGTGTTTTACTATTACTACTCTAAAATATGAATTACATCTGAAATAATCAAATACATGAAATAGAATGATTACTAGTACATTTCCCTTTTTTTTTTTAGGAAATGACCTGTATGTATCTGTATGAAATCAATAATGCAGTATTTGATTATTTTATCTTTAGTTACATTGATAATATTTATTTATGGAAAAAACAGTGGAGAAATATCGCTGTTGCTTTCGTATAAATGAAGCGGACATACCTGAGTGGCGCGATCTAATCCTGTTTACATAAAGTAAGCTGCTCCCGAGCAGGTTTACGCCACTGGATCTGTTGCTACAGCAAGTCCCGGATGACCGGGAGGAGAACCGAAGCGATCCAAGATCACGCGAAATTGTCAACAATCAAATCCAGCTAACTTACTTAGCGAGGTACGAAGAACGGACCCCAGACCCTGGTTAAAAACAAAAACACAATGCAATACTAGCAGTGATGCACTGGCCTTCCCAGACACCAGACCTCAACATTATTGAACCCATGTGGTGCAACAAAACACAGCCAACATCCAAAGAAGAGCTTTGAATGTGCCTGGAAAACTGTTCGTGAAGACTATTAAATAAATGAAAACAAAGCTGACAAATAGAGTTTTTTGTTATGTGCTGTATTGCCATGTATGTTTTCATCTATTTCCCATTTTCCTTGAAAAATATAAAAAAAAATGACAGTGGATCAAGACTTTTGCACAGTATTGTATTTATTCAGCCATACCTCCTATAAAACTATCTGTTCCTAACCAAATTAACATCCTGAATGGTTACATCCCCCCAAAAAGGAATCCTCCTGATGAAACACAAGAACACAACTCCAGTGCAGTTTCCAAGCCCGTTTAGTCGGCGAGGGCACTGGGTGTGAAATCTGAGCTCAGTCAAATATGAGGACCAATCTGTTGTGGTGACCTCTTGAAGAACAGGGAGCAGCCAAAGACAGCACACTTATTTGCATACTGAAGCAGAAATTAAAACAGAAAAATGCATGAATTAATCTGCAAAGAAAAGCCCACCCTACATAAAATCAGTCAATAAACGGGGTCTAAAATGATGGGAAATAGTAAAGATATAAATGTAAAAATGAAAAAATAACATCAAAAATTACAAAATAAATTAAATATGAAAACAAATCTGAACATAAATAGCAATATATGGTATATTTAGTAAATTAATGAATTCTTCTGTTTGTCTTCAAAGTTAATTTTAATATTAACTTAATATTATTAGCAATCACTCATTTATTCAATGAGTGATTGCTTTCTTTCTTTACATGTTCTTTTGGCAGTTTTGATCCTCCATATCCCGGGACACCCACACTGATTTACTTTTTGTCTCTCATTAGAAAAGTGGATTTATATATAAAGACGATGCAATTTTACCTCTTGGCCACTAGGTGTCTGTCTTTGACTTCTGATCTGTCAAACCAGATGTGCGGGGAGGATTTGACCATTCCGCTTTGGATCATCCCCAGCAACCCACGATGCATCTGTCCAACCTGGGAGCCAAGTTCAAAAACAAAAACTCTGCTCATCTCAAATACATACATCAGCACGTATCAGAGTAAAACAAGCACTATTTCTAATGAAAACACACTTACACAAACTCAGAGAAACAAAATGTTGTACCAAAGAGTAGCAGCGATCACTGGCCAAGATTATCACGTCAATGGGTGTCGTGTGATTGGCCACACATATAGCACCATTCTTAGGTTTGTTTTCTCTGCAGATAAGACAAAGAGATGCAGTACAAAATAGTGAAAATCTGCCATGTTTGTTGTTAAAATTCGCCCAATTAAGTCACTAGGATATCTTAAATTGAGACATTACGTTAAAGCTGTTTTCCTGTCAAACAACGTGATGCTGCCATGGGTTTGAATAAGGCTGATGTTTGGGGGTTTTTTTTTTACTGTACCTGTTATGATAGGTGATGATTGCCATGAGAGAGCTTACACACATGCGATAGCCCATCATGTGAACCTTTTTACTGAGGTAGGATCTTAACCTGAAGACATACAGCATGTAGCCACAGAGTCACTTTATATCTCTTCAGGCTGGTGCTCACAACACTGGAGACATCAATTCAGACTTTAGGTGTTGTGCAAACTTACGCTGCATTTGGTAAAAACCCCACTAAGGTGGTGAAGAATAGGAAGAGACTAATACCAGTGACTGCAAGAATAACCCTGCAGAAAAAAGAACAAATAGTGTCCTCAGCAGTCACCCAGCCAATCACAGTTCTTATAATATGACACAAGTCATACCTGAGAGGCAGCAGGATGCCATAGCGGGTGAGAAGTCCCAGCCCCCACAGGAGTGTAAGTCTCATATTTATGTGATGGAAGTTGTAGTTGCTCCGAGTCAGCAGATTCCAGCTCTCAAGTTCCTGGGCTGAAAATCGCTTGGTCACTTCATCATCCACTATGCTCTCCACGCCACTTCGGCAAAAGTAGAAGATATCAGCCATATCAAACTCATGATCTGAGCACAGACAGCTGGCAGAACCCCGGATCTCCTGCCGCAAAGATGCTGGTGATTCTTTGGCTATGATACCTGCAGAGAGCATGCAGAGAAAAATGAATGATTTCATTGTTTAAAACTCACACAAGTAAAATAAACATTTATGACTGACTGTCAGGTTCAGCTGTGTGAGGTGTTGTGGAAGAGGATAAAATACAGGATGCAGTAGATAAAGGTTCAATTTAAACCTGAGCATTTAAACCAATAAAAGAACAAGTAACAGGCAGTCCAGAAATAGGTGACAAAATCCACAAGGAAAAAGGACTGGGACTAAGGACCACACAGCTAGTGGGACTACCCAACAAAGGACGAGGGGAGACGCAATTACATATACACAAGGTAATTGAGGCAGACAGTGACAGGAGGGGAGCACAGCTCAAACTAATTATGGAAAACTAGACAAGTAAATTAATTACCAAAACACAGAAGACACTGGTTACCCAAATAAAACAGGAAATAACCAAGCAAGGCTAAACATGACCAATGGAGATTTGACACAAAAGGGCAAAACAGTGAGGAAAATATAATATACAAAACTATGACCAAGGACAGAACTAATGTACTGCAGGAAAAAGATACATGAATATAAAAACCCAAAGAAAACCAAGAAAACTAGGTTACATAAGGAAAACTAAATAGTAAAAAAACCCACTTCAAAATTACTGAAGTCCCAGAATCATAACACTGATCAATATATGAAAAAAAGGTTTACCATTTGTATATGTTTTGTAGAGTTGCTGATTTTTTTCTTTTGCTCTCATTTTCATTTGTAAGTTTGCCCACTAATTTAGGAAAAAGAAAGAAAGAAAAAAACAAGTATATTAAAAAAAGGCAGAACAATTTACCGCTGCATTCATTCTTCTGTTGACAAGCAGCTGTGAATGGACGGATTCTTATATAGGGCTTTTCTATTCTATTTGAGCTCTCAAAGGGTGTTCTTGTGACATTAGATAAGCAGTAACAACCCTTATAGGGCTCCAAAATACCTTCAAGTTCACAGATTCAAAGAGAAAATGGAAAGCACAGACAAAGATATGATCAAAGTAATGAAACTGGGCAAGATGCTCCCTGGAGACTAAAGTTCTGCTGAGGAAAAGGATGAGAAACCAAGTTTGCCTCAGAAGCCTGCAGCTAAGAAAACAAAGCGTAGAAACTTGAGAAACAGTTCTGATATTGTGATCCAATTTTACCTCCAATCCAACCTTTTTCCAACTATTTAAAAAAATATATAATTTTGAGGAACATGATGTTTGCACCTTAAAACCCCCACTATATCATCATCACAGTGTCATAATGGCATGTACTGCAAATAAAACATCACTGTACATCCAAGCAGGGCGACCATGTTGTAACCTGGTCCTCCAACCTCTAAACTAAAAAATCAAACAAACAAACAAAAAAAAAAAAACAGTTTGCAATCCTCCTGCATGTTCCTTAAGCTTCAATTCTGACTACATTTCTCCTGAGTAGTAGAATTTGTCACATGGCTAAATGCTTGCTTCTTCCTGAGGTGGAGTCACTAAGCCTTACTCCCTGAAGAAGCAGCAGCAACATCCCCTGTGCTTCTAACAGTCCCCCTGAGCCTTAAGAACAAAAGCATCCATCCTCTTTGCACCTTTTGTTGTTGTAATGCATTTTTCAAATCAACATGATTAAATGTACTTTGCTAAAAACTCAGGGGTTACAATATATAATCATTAAGTAATCCAGATTTTATAATTTAGCAAGTCTTTGAATGAAACGCATATGAACTTAAAGGATTTTGATTTTATACCTTTTTAGTGATATTATGCACCAAGGAGATACCAAGCTCACCTCAAATATCTTGAGAAGTGTCCTCAAATACAAGCTGCGGATACTAAAAGAGCCTCTGAGTACAGCTGGCACAATGATAAAGAGACACAGAAGAGTGAACCACGCAGAGATGGGGATGCTGAGACACCTGCACAGCAGGTTGTGAACAGCCCATGTAAATGGAGTCATGCTGTTATCACACGGAGAACAACGAAGGTGTGTGCCACACTGAAACACTCAGCTTCAGGGAAAGTCGTCTGTGCTGTTTAAAGCCATGCTGTCTGAAATCCGAATGGAGTAAGTCATTGTCACCATTTGTCAAACACAGCACGAAATACCATGATAAGAGATGCAATGACACACTTGGGGCTCCCTTTCAGGTGACTTGTCATAAAAATTAAAAAAGAAAAAACACCTTTTGAGCAACATCTGATTTTTCAAATGAACAATGACTTTTCTCTGAGAGCCTTTGTAAGCCAAAAGCTTCTTCCATCCTTTGAACAATGGCTGCTGCTCACAGCTGTAGGCTGATTGTCTTCAAACACTGGAACATGTTTGATTGCTGTCAGAATCAATGTGTAGATGCACAGAATAATTTTTAATAACAGAATCATTTGAGGTTCCCACACTATAGTATCACTAGGACAGTTGATTGGCTAGAAGCTTGTACAGCTGCACAGATATGAAAAGATAATGGAAAGGTTTATCTATTAACTGTGATGACAGCAAATGCATTTTAGAATAAGTAAGACGTAAATATTCAACCCCAGGTTTTAGATAGGGGAGATAGTATCGCCGCCATCTGAGATTGGGTATCAAGCCCAAAGTGTGGCAGAGCATTGAGTGCAAGAGTAGCTAATCTGAATCTGAAAAGACAGACGTGTAGAGGCGGTTCAAAGTTCGCAAAGCAAAGGCTTTTTTTAACTAAGGCAAAAGGTATTATTTAATGTGGTGTACAAGAATTAGAAACTTAAGGTGAAAGCAACACTCAATACTATAATGGATGTGAGGCTGAAGCTACAAACTTGGCTTGACCAAACACAACACAATACTTGGCATGACGTTCAACATGACGATAAGAGGGGTGCTACACAATGGGAGACACGTGATGTGGTGGTCACGGGGGTCACACTGAGGAGAGAGAGACGACGGAGTTAGTGGGTGCAACAATATGGCCGGGGATGATTATGAAAATGCAGACAGTGTGGCTTACTTTGGCAGATGAAGGCTAGGCTTGGAGAGGGAGACAGAGTTCCAGGCAGCTGGCTGGGGATAAGTGAGATGGGCTGGCCTGTGTTTTCCAGAATCCACCAAAGTACTGGTGACAGGAGGGCAGACCAGTAAGTGTGATAAGCGTTTTTGTCCTGGGGAGTGGAAAAGATCCTGTAGGAATGGAGTCCAGTATCCAAGAGGTGAGACAGTTGTGATGTGGAGCTAGGAAACATAGAAGACCAGGTAAGTAGACAATAATTTATAACGCGAGCAAGGAGGGAGAGCCTGTTACCAACTTAGGTGAGTAGTGGCAGTGAGATGATGGTGAAGCTGGCCGTAAATACCCTCCACTGATTGACATGAATTAATTCCAGGTGAGCTAGTATGAAGAGCTGGACAGCACCAGGCCCTGACATGATTCACGCCTACTGGCTGAAGAAGCTCATTCAGTAAGCATCTGGCAGCATAAATGAACCAGCTGCTAACAAACAAGAGGCAGTCCTGATCCCCAAAAATCCCCAACGAGGAAATAACCTCCCTCAGTACCACAAGGAAGCACCTTATGATGCACGGAGGACTTCAACCCAAATCCAATACCCTGAGACTTCACGCTTAGTGGAAAGGAGCCCAAGGACTAGAGAGTCTCAGAACATGTCCAGGATGAGCCAACAAACATCCATGAGTACGTCAGGGACACACCCCTTAGGCTCATCAAGAATGACCGACCTAAGATCCTGTGGGACTTCCAGAGGACATAGTAGTTGTGGACTAGCAGAGGAAGGTGGCCGTAGTGACAGATGTAGCTATACCAAGTGATAGCTACATCAGGAAGAAGGAACATGAGAAGCTGGAGAAATATCAAGGGCTGAGAGAAGAACTTGAGAAGATGTGGAAAGTAGTCCATATTTGGTCCATATTAACATGACAGCATCACACAGTTGTTGCAGAGTTGTGAGCTGCACATGTACAATGTGACTCCTGTTCCATCACATCCCAAAGGTGCTCTATTGGACTGAGATGTGGTGACTGTGGAGGTCATTTGAGACATTGTCATTCAGGATGGATCTCTGCTTCCGTGCTGTTTACACCAAGACTCATCATATCAGTCAACATGTTTCTAATTTTTCTGTCGTCCACCTTGGAGAACCCCGTGAAACAGCTCAATTTTCTACTCTTAGCTGCCAGGAGTGTCTTCTTATGTGGTCCGCTTCTGCTCCTTTTGGTCCATTCTGTGTAAATCCTAGAGACGATTATGCAGAAACTCCCCAATAGAACAGTTAAATCACCTTTCACCATGTGAGGATGCCTAAATGCACTGAGTTGCTGCTTTGTGATTGACTGATAGATATTGAGCTTAATAAGAATTTGAGCCTGGTGCACCCTATTAAGGGAAGGCAATGTCAAGAACAGGAAATTCATTACAAAATGAACATAAACTATTTTAATGTTTTACCTTAAATGCCTTTATATTTTATTAACAAAAGTTATGTTGAAAAGGTAGCAGGGGAGAAGAGTCTGATCTTTCACAGGAAAAAAGGATATAATGTACTTATACATAATATAAATGATAAATGGTGTATCAAAACACACAAATGGGCTTGATGAATAATAGCCAGGGATATTTTAGGTGGTCATTAGCGAAGATACAAACAGGAACAATCATTTAATGTTACTTTAGCAGACTTAGCAGTGTTACTTCTTTCTTTATGTTATGAGTTTCAACAAGTTTAGTTTATGTTTTATAATCCTTGCACCTGAATTTAAATCATGAAGTTTTTAGTCACTGAAGTCTAAAAGTACTATCAGTAGCTCTTACCGGCCATTGGATTTACCGCTGCGTCAATAAGGATTGAGATGACAGGTGGTGCTCCATCTGGACAGTCCGGTCTGAAGAACAGGGATTTCTGACACTGTGCTGCCTGTGCAGCCTCTCAGCAGCATGCTGTGGCTGCAGATCACAGGCAGACAGAGCTTTATAGAGTTAACATGGCAACAGGTGGCCAATGAGGGCTGCTGTCACTGTGCTGTGGGTTGAACGTGGTATTAATCTGATTACAGTAAATATGCCCGAAAACACTGTATATGACATGAAGTCAGTTTCTTACAGCTTTGTATTCCCACCTAGAAAAATCAAATCACATGACAATGTTATGAGGAACTACTGTTATTTACATCAGTTTCATGCTTTATATTGTGACTATGTTAAATTACATTGTCCCTTTTAAATAAATGAAATGAAATGAAGTTAATCTGCACCAATGAACAAAATGTGATATAGAGCACCCATCCCGCTTCTAAACCACCCATTTAAAATAACATGGATACGACTGGCTGCATTGTTACACCTGCATCAGTTATCACTGACATTTGCAGTTTATTATTGTCAGTTCATATTAGAAATATCACAGCTATCTGATCATTTGGTGTTGTGTCCTGGGTGTTTTTATTCTGATATTTCTGAAGTTAAAAAAGCAAATATTGTAGATTCACCTGCATATTTGCAACTCATTTTAAAATGCCTTGTATTATATATATTAAAAAAACACATGCGCAAACTGCATTGGAGCACTGGAGGCTTGGAGAAACGTTGGGCTCATGTACTGAGCATAAGTTTAATTTTCCAAAATTACTGAAGGTGTAAGGAAAGCAAAGCACAAGTTCAGCTACAGGCCACTTGAAGTGTCAGGACACTCCTCACATATTTAACTAATCTAAATGTACTGTTTTTCTATTTAAATTTATGTATTGGTTTATTTGCTTTTAATTTATGCATTCATTCATTCAGTCTTTCATGCAAGGAAACAAAACATTTTGTGTGTTTTGATTTTAGTTTGTATGAAAGCATGTATAAAACAAAACATAGGAAAGGGAAACACATCTTACAGTAGTGTGTTTGTATGTATTATATGAAGTCAGTTTTGAGCAGATTTTAATATTAATTATATTTATATACAAACCAAACTACTAGCACCTTTTTTCCATCTTATCTTCATTTCTTGCCTTATTCCATACTTCCACGGCTCATTTATAAACTTCCCTGAAATGTTTGGTGATGCTTTTTTAATGTTTGAACTGGAGTTTTGCTAATAGACTTAAATGACTTTGAACATGGTATGGTTGCTGGTACCAAACAGGCTGGTCTGAGTATTTCAGAAAATGTTGATCAAATGGGATTTTCCCATAAAACCATCTCTAGGTTTTACAGAGAATGAAAAAGAAGAACTGCTGGGAGCTGATATAAAAGCAACGCTATCAAATAACCACTTGTTTAAACCCAGGTATGCATGACAGTATCTGAAAACACGGCATGTCAAATCTTGAAGCAAGAAGTAACAGTTCGAGCTGGGAATGTTGGTCTGATAGTGTTGGGGGTATTTCACGGTACTCTTAGTACCAACTGTGTATTGTTTACACACTATATCCTAGCTGAGTATTGTTGCTGAACATGTCCATCCCCTTTCGATCACAGTGTATCCATTTTCTGATTATTTTCTCAGCAGGATAATGAACCATGCCACAAAGCTCAAATCATATCATACTGGTATCTTCAATATAACCGTGAGTTCACTGTTCACACAGAGCACATTTAGGATATGATAGAAGAGGAGATTCTCATCATGGATGAGCAGCAACTGTGTGATGCTATCATGTCAGTATGGACCAAAATCTCTGAGGAAAGTTTCCAGCACTGTTCAATGGGTCACAAAGAAGTTCTGAAGGCGTTTGGGGATCAAGGCTAGTACTAGTAAGGTGTACCCAATAAAATGTCCGTTGAGCACATTTCCAAATCATTTTCAAGATAAGTATTAAGTATTTCTGTCTCACCATTTTTAGACTGAACATGCAACTTCAGATTTGCAAGTAGTGCATTCTCACTGCTCATAGATTGTATCACTCTATCTCCACTTGAGCATCTATCTGTTGACTCTGAGTATTTGTATATAGGAGCTATTTTGTACATATCACCCAGTCTCTGCTTCTGACTAAACTCCACATAAGAGGAGAAATGTCCCTTTTTGGTTTCTCTAGAGTCCGGAAGCAGTGGGTGGAAGGGAAAGATAATGAGGCATCCAACAAGGGTTTCTTTTTTGTTATGTGAAGATGTGAGCAGATGCTAGATACTACAGTAGGTCTGATGAGAGTCAAATCTCAATATTTTTTAAAGTTTTTTTTAAACAAGAATCTTATTGTCCAATAAGAAATGTGAATTCAGTGACACAGCTCCAGTCAAAAGAAATAAAGGAAACATCCCCACCACGTTGTTCGAGGTTAAGAAGAAACACACATTCACACATGGCCTAATCTCAATTTGGAATAAAAATCTTTATTTCTTTTAGATTCTGCTACAAATTGCAGTAGTTTATTAGCATGCATAGTTTCACACAGTTAAGACAAGTAAAACCACAACTCTTTCTTCTTCTTTTTTTTAAACAGCATGCATATACCCTCACATCCATTCATGAACAGTCTACAAATAATTTAGCTGTCCCAACAACTAAAGGGCATTTCACGCAGTCATTTTGAAAATGTAATTCAGTGCATCAAATTTCTGAAAAATATTGCATCTACTTACCAAACTGGATTAGACTCACATAATAATGTTTGTAAACTTTCTTTGGCTTTTTTTTCCCATAAAGAAGCTTCCACTGCTTCCTCGGAAAGATTGATAATGAAGGCAAGGAAGCTGGTACACTACATGGACAAAAATATTGGACCGCCTACCCATAGCTTCATCTTAACAAGACATATTAGACAATTCTCCAGCTTAGTGGGGACTGTTTGGGTAAGGCCCCCTTTTTTTTCATTCCCGCATCAATGTACCCCAAGCAAGGTCCATAAAGGCATAGCTGGTGTGGGACAACTTGCAGAGCTCTGACCTCAACCCAAACGAACACCTTTGGGGTGAAGTGGAATAGAGATCGCGAAGTGACCAATCTCACGCAAAAAATGATTCTTTACCCTCATAAACACGAAACAATAATTTTGAGCAAAGTGCAACTGAACTACATAAAATCAAAAGTTCATTTATTCAAATAAGTCATGATTAATGAAAATATGCTTTGTATAATCCAAATATATGCCAATCAAGTACATTTAATTCAATTAGATTCAGTTAAATTTATCATTTGACTCTGTAACAATGTAGCAAAATTAGACAGAAAACTTACTTATTACTTATAGTCAGCATTTTGAGCAGAATTAGTGTGGGAATTAAGAAATGGGATTTAGGTGTAGTGTATAGGTGGCCCAATAGCTTTGTCCGTGCAGTGTATTGAAGATAAGCGTGTGCCAGGAGGGAGTTTGTGAGTGAGGTTAGTCATTTGACGGATTTTGAGGTATTAAAGGTAAAAATGTAAATGTTGCACCAAGTGTGATTTTTTTTTTTTAACTTCAGAAACATTTTGTTCACTCAGCAAAACTCACAAAGAAACTCACAATTATCAAAGCTCGTTGATAATAATAAAAGCACTAACCGAATCTCTCTGCCACCTATAATTTACCTCTTTGTTGATCCCACATCTGCACAGTCAGGCGTGGATGATTTCTCAGTGTCAAAACATGTTTTGTGTATTCTGAATATACTCGCGGAAGTAATTCAGAAATAGCAAAACACACCATATATATAAAAAATAAGGCCTATCTTCAAGATTAGCAAATTGCAGTTGAAAGAGTCTGTCAGTCTTATGCACAGTGGCAATGACACACACATAAATATATAGTCTATATATCACAGTAAAATAGGTACAATGTTATTAAACTCATGAGAACTGTATCGGTGCTACATAACATATACCGAACAAATACTGGCTTGCCTTCAATGGGGTTTGACGATAGTCTCCAGTGACATAACACATGTACAGCATAAGGTGGAAAGAAACAACAGTATGCACAAAACACAAACACGCTGCTTGACAGGGGTCACGTGACATGTTTCTATATTGTCATTTGTATTTGTGCTTCAGAAACCCTCGGCACTAAAAAAAGGAATGTGCTGTATGAGTTTGGGTGTTTGCTGGCATACTGCTGCTTCTTCTTAATTGCTACAATTATCAAAGTATAATGGCATGTAGTTTGTAGGTGAGCAAAACAGCTTCACCCATTGAGTCAGGAGAAAAAGCACATCAACATTAGAAATGTTGTCATTAAAGGAAAATACGTTTTTAAAAACTACTTTGCAAAAGTGAGAAATGCAGCCATTGGTTTTGTTTATGCTCTTGGAAACAGCAGCAGCATATTATTCTTAACAGTGTCGCTCCCGACTGTAGTCGTCAGCATTTGTGCTTCAGCGTGGCAGTTTCAGGGCAGGGTTTGATATGTTTTCTTGTTTTGTTTTTTTGCTGTCTTCTTCATTGACAGATTCAGAAGTTCAAGCTTCATCAGTATTCTGTGCTACTTGCACTTCTTTTCCTCCAAAACCCAACAGAGAATCCAGGCTGTCGTTTTAGCTCTCAGCCAGGAACTCACCGAGACATCATCCGCACAAATTCTGAAAATTAAACAAAGGAGAGATTATTCACACAGTGCAGGGGCCTCCTGTAGTGGCCAAAACGGAGCAGAACTACAGTATGGTTGTTGGAGATACTGGTTGGAGCACGAGCTGACCTTGCTCAGTAGCAGCAGAATATCAGAAATCCCGTATTTGCTTCAAAGTGCTGAATATATTTGTATTGCTTCCAAAAAAATGTCTTAATGATATCACCAGAGATCATGTACTGATAAATGAGCATGACTTGATCTCTAGGCCATGCATTAACTTGGGTATTATTACTGCCAATCTATCTCTGTCAACAAAGAAAATACGCAAGTTAAATTCAAATGACACATCTGCTCATGAGTTTACGTAAGAGAAACTCAGTTTTTGCCCTTTATATTGTACTAATGATGTCATGGGGCTAATAATATGTCAGCCTGAAGATAGTTGGGTAAATTTTGGGCTCAAACAAGATGATGATCACTGGATTTCATACAGCTATGTTCTTGTCATATTTCACGGCCTTCTTGACAAGATATATCTTTATTGATATACACTGAGGTGTCAAAACTTGTGTATACAGGTGATGCCTTTAAATATTGTCTCTTTGTGGGGTAACAAACTGCTGTGAGCCACTCTCACATCTCCAGTAGCATTGTTTCCAGATGCAGCAGGCAGCTGTTTTCAGTGGTAAAGTGCCAAATGCTGCTCAGTTATGCACACAAATACACTTACAGTGACTAGCCACAACACTGAGACAATGGGGCGTTAAGCAACTAAACATGTCCCCAGATTTATTCCCTGCTCTCCGTTTGGTTTTTATATGTATTTATGGTTTAGGTTTTGATTTTTCATTTATTTTAAAGTGTGATAAGCCTCCTAATTTTTGTTATTTGTGGAGTTATTAGGCAGTTATGCACGTTTGGTGTGTCCGTGTTTTACTGTGGCTGTTGCCCAGCTCCCTGATTAGCCTTGTGTATATAAATAGTCCTGTGTCCCCCTTTCCTTTGTCGAGTTTTGTGTTATCATGCTCTGTGTTATCTCGTGGTGTTTATTTTCCTTCCGTTTCGACTTGTTTTGGCACTTTGCAACAGCCAAAATAAAAGTCCTTGTTTATTAGAGTTCTCCCTCTCTGGGCTTTGTGTTTGTGTCTGGCACACGTCACATTTACCCTTGATATCAGTTTGCTGTGCTATATAAAAAAGCTCAATTATTGCTAACATGGTCAGAATATAATATATGTTTTGTTAACATTATGTTTGTTATCAGTAGAAGACAAAAAAAAATCAAAGTTTAATAAAGGTATCAAAAAGCAAAACCACACATCAGGTTGAATCAGTCTGCAGCTGTTACCAGGGCTTATAAAAGTCATAATAGCTGATTCACTTGCATGCACACGATATTTAATAAGCATTGGATATATAGTAATACTACAGGATCCTAAGACAGAGCTGAACTTGAGACTTCAGATAGACCTCTAGTTCGTACCGTCTCTACCACAAAATAGAACTGAAGCATGCACAAGTCTATGAGAGCAATTTCTAAACCTCATTTCTTTTTCTGCCCAATTATATTTGCTTCCATATCTATTTTTAGCTGTAAAACAATTACCGAGGCACTCGAGCGCATAATCAAGTGCTGAGTATTCATATTTCTTCTCTCATCAGCCTCATTAGCAACCTGATGGTTCTCTCCTGCCTCATGTCTTCTTGTACGTTCTTTTCTGATCTTCACCCAAAAACCTGAAAATATGTAGCTCTAAGTTTAGTAACACTGCTGAGAACTGCAAAACAACCTTAAATTTTCATCCCCGGCATCCTGCTGTATACATCTTTCTCTCTGTGGGTAATCTATGAGGTGATATAAACCTTTGGCATGGAGATTATCTGAGACAGACCTACTGCTTCATCCCCTCACCTCACTCTCAGCATGGTAATATAAGGCAGACACATGGTGGGATTTTGCTTATATGTGAAATAGCTGTGTGTGTGTGTGTGTGTGTGTGTGTGTGTGTGTGTGTGTGTGTGTGTGTGTGTGTGTGTGTGTGTGTGTGTGTGTGTGTGTGTGTGTGTGTGTGTGTGTGTGTGTATTTCAGAGATAGACTGAAGGTAGAGAGAGAAGGACAAAATCTGAAAAAAAAAAGGTTATACTGTGTTCGCAGACATACTTCACAGTATTTTCTACCTTCAAAGTCTACATGTCCATCTCCGTTGATGTCAATGTCTCGTAGTATTTCCTCCAGTTCTCTGTGTCCAACCTAGAAAAGTCGGGTTGGGGTGACAGTGTGAGCTTCTGTGGCACAAAGGTTTAAAAGCAGACAGGCTGGACAGTGATGGATGGAAAGCTACAGGCACGACAGCAAACTCTCAGCAGCTCTGTACCTGCTGTCCCAGAAGTTTTTTCATGGCTTCTCTGAGTTCTGCGGTGCTAATCTCACCGTCACCATTAGTATCAAACTGAAAATGGGAAATAAAAACAAAAAATATTTATTGGTATTAAATGAAAATATAGCATTGAAAAAATCCTGCCTTTCCTTACCTCTTTGAAGGCATCCCTCAGCTCCTTCACCCCTATCATGTCTGCTGTTTCAGCCAGAAGTTTGGGCCCCATGAGCTCGACAAAGTCTTCAAAGTCAACATGTCCTCCCACTGTTGGATAAAATGTCAGCTTTTATGGGCAAAAACTGGCAGGATTTTTTTTTCTTCATTTCAATATTATCAGATGAATAGTAATGGTGAAGAGTAAACTCCAATTTTAAAGGGTCCGTTTACCCCAAAATCCTGGCAGTTAGCACTATTTATCAGTCTTCAATGTTCTGATTGGCTGTAAAGGTGCTTATTTTACCTTTAACACAGCGGTATTAGATGGCAATATGTAGTGATGACCAGAGACCAAGGAAGTGGGAATTTCATGAGTTAAAATTTACTGATTCTTTTTGCGAAGAAAGGATGTCAACCTTTTAAACTTCCAGATAAAGGTTTGTGTAATCCGGTTATGATTTCCTGAAGGCTGTGCAAATCTCGTAGCCAGAACACACAAGCTGAGTGTCAGGTTCAGTTTACATTCACCATAAGGTAATGCATTTGGTTCCATTACATAAAAGAGAAGACTGATATCTCTACAGCTAATCTCTCCAAAACCGGACGGCTCTTATCAGAACAATCTAGATAAATAAGCAGTGCTACAGGATAAAAGAAGTGAACGCATATTAGGGTGAAATGTCTCTTTCAATTTTTATGCGTATTTGGCAATGAATCAAGCACACAGGCACACTTCTAACTTACAGTTCATGTTGATCTGCTGGCTCAGTTCTATTAGCTCCATCTCTGTTGGCATGTATCCCATAGTTCTCATGCAGTTCCCCAGGTCTTTACAGCCAATGAACCCATCTTTGTCTTTGTCAAACTCCTTGAAGGCCTCGCGCAGCTCTGAGACCAAGTGAGATTAAGTGTAAATGTGACAAAGACGTGTTGAAAACTACTTCAAAATACTGTAAAATTCACTCTTTATTTTTACTAACAACATAGCATACCATCCATTTCTTCTGGCCTCAGCTCTCGATCCTGTAGAGGATCATATTGCAAAGTTAGTATCCAAACACTGCTAATATCTTTAAAAAATCAGGCCAATAGTTGGGTTGCGGTCACGTGGTTCTGATGACGTGCGGAGGCAGCGCGATTTTTGAGTGGAGGGCGGAAGTAAACATGGAGGACACTGTGGAGAGTCAGGAGAGCAGCTATTGTGCAACTTTAGACCCCGTTTCTCGGGAGAGATATAAACAGATAGTTAAAAAATATATCGGACGTGATCCGTATTCTTTGAAAATGTCCGAATACACCACAGAAGTAAAGGATTTGCCTACTATCGAGGCTGTGGATATCACCAACTACTTGGTCCTCCAGACTTCTTACTACACTAGGCAGCAAATGAAAGCTTTCAAGAGTCTGGAGGCGTACAATTTTTTGTCATGCAGGTGGGTCCACAACCTTGGAACAAAACGTCTCCGTGATGGATACAGTTTGGTGTTTGCAAGGGTGAGTGTTTGTTCTTATATTGCTTTATCTTAAACACGCTAACAGTTAGCGGTAGCGGCTTTAACGTCAACAAACATGCCACATCCTTAGGACTTCTGTTGCATATCCAAAATCGCCTCTGCACATCGATGCTGTTCTGCCTTAAGCTTCATTCTTTCTCTCGTTTGAGAACTGATTCCGATCTGGGTTTTCGTTCGTAGCCGAGATTGACCGTCGGAGCCCAGTCCTCCGACTCTTCGTCATCCAAAGCACTTGGGCAGCCTATAGTCCCAATCAAGTCAATATTAGACTACTAACTTAAAAGCACTAAGTAAACGAGAATTTAACGACAACCTAATGCTAATAAGTTCGTTTGCAAACATAACATTACCTCTGACGAAGTGGTCGCTGCAGACACGGGCATTGGCAGACTCTGCTCCTCCCGACTGTAAACGTAAATTTAAAATCCATTTTTTCCTACGTTTTTCGGTTAGAATTTTCCATTTTTCTCCTCTTCGTTGGGCTATTTTTGGTACCCTAAAATACCGTTTATCGGTTTCTCTGGTCGATCTACTGGAGCATCCGTAAACACAACAGGACATAGGCATTTTGCGTACTGTCTGTCTGTGATTTTGCGCTTATCTTTTTCACTTCCGACCGCCAGTCAAATTTCGCGCTTTACGTCGACGTCACGTCTACGTCAAATGAAACCTAGCTATTCCCAGCATTCCTTCATACAAAATGACACTGTAAAAAAGTAAATTGGCAACCACAGTGCCACAGAGTGCCAAGAGTTTCAGTTTTCACTCCAGCTATAGAGAGAAAGAAATTATTAGTGGGATCACACAGCTAATAAAACATTGTGTCTTCTATTTATAATTAGGCAGTGGAAGCGAAATAACAGAAACAAAATGTATGGCCTTTGTTGCAGCAGAAAGGAATCAGAACCATTTACTGTATCTTTAGCATGGATGTGTGTGCAATGAGTGAAAATTGTTAGTATATATGAAAGGGTAGATGCAGAGACTAAAGGAAGATGTTAATAAAAAATAATATGTGTCAGTCCATTGAATTAGAACAACTCAGTCTCGACCCCTGTATCCTTTAAGAAGTCCCATATGAGAGCTCATCATCAGAAAAGTCGTCCGCACTGAGGATTTCAGCATTGCTCCTGGCTTTAATAACAAGACCTTGAGTCGTGTTGTCAGCTGCTGGAAATAGATGAAGAGAAATAATCACCATGTGAGTAGCATTTCTGCCGCCGCCATAACCTGTCCTAATAATCCTCCATCCAGCTACGAAATGCATCCGTCCTCATGCATAACAGATGCTCAGATGCCCTTTCAGCATTCAACTTAGATTCTCAAAAAAAAGTCTTCTAAGCCCGACCACTCCTCAATACATGCAGGAAGTGCTGACATTACAGTAGTAGGTGATTGCTACACACATTCATGATGGGATTTGGTTATTGTGCATGTACTGCATTGTGTGCTATAATCTCTCTTGGCATGCATGCACATGATATTTTCTGGACTTACGTACAGCCTGCCGGCTCTCAGCGAAGCCCTTGCGTAGAAAGATGCATGCAGGCCCCAGTACGTTGTGCATGTTGGCTCCGTTCTGGGCCAGGGCTACTAGTGGCTCAAGATAGGCCCCCCCAGATCCCCCCTCCTCACAGGATTGCACTGCTTTGTAGTTCTTCTTCTGGTCCTGAAGAAGCATCCGGTGGGTAGCCGGATATGGATGAAGAGGCAAAGACAGGGGTAGAGAGTGTGACTCAGTTTGTTGAGGCAGCGTTTCAACAAGGAGCCAACATGGAGGTGGGAAGGATGGAGGGTTCAGAGGAGGATCATGGATGACAGACATATGTCTGTCAGTCATTGGAAAGTGTGGAGTCAGGTGAATCATGACAGAGGAAAGGAGCTCAGCGACAGACAAGTGGGTGTAAAATATAGTGACAGAGCAAGTGATGCCATCTACGTATAAATCCATCCGGCAAAAACCATCCTGCACAGCAGAACACTGCAGAGCAGGATGCAGGCCTCTTTTCATGTCACAAAGCAACAGCCTAATGTAAATAGTGCCTATCATTTTTTAATGGTCCTCATCTACACAGTTTATTGTGATCATTTTGATTCATTACACAATGTGGTTTGACTTTAGTAGCTTTGGCCATTGTTTCCAGTGATTACGATAACACTGCACTCACCACAATTGCTGAGATGTGGGGAAACAACAAGTCACACTTACCTCTGATAGCAGTTTCTTTGCAGGGATGAATTATAATAATAACAATAGTAGTAGTAGTAGAAAGCAGTTGCATGATTGCTCCCCAGATCTTATCAGAGAAAATGGAGAGTGCAATATTATCTAAACAATGGCCAGAACTAACAAAATAAGATCCAAGCTCTACTAAAATCAAAGAATTTCTTAATATTTTTTCTACAGGAGTGTTTGTGCTTTTGACTGACACTATTTTTTTGAGGTTGCAAATCTGTAAGCAGTAGTAGGGTTTCTTTTAGTTCAGCATGAGGTCAAATAAGGGTATTTAGAGTGTTACCTAGTGAGTTCATGCACATCAACTACAGCACTATTGTTACTTAGAATTACCCAGAAGTGGCTAGTGTTCTGTTTTTTTGTTTTGTTTTGGGAGGTTCTGTGCACATTATAAAACAGTTTTCCTGAAGGTGATGCTGAAGTTCAGCCAGCCATTTAATTATAATCACCAATTAGCCAATCAACCAGGGGGCAAATGTTGTTCTCTCACATCAGTCATTGCGATTACCGAGAGGGCTACAAGTTAATTAAAACAGTTTTTTTTTTAAGCCAAATAAGGTCTGGAAGGTCCAGCTGCAGACCAACGCAGCTCAGATTGCTATTTAAAAAACAGAGTTTAATGTGCATTTTGGTCAAGATGAGCTTAACTAATTTTAATGCACTAATATCTCTTATAAAACATGTCACATTAGTTTAGTTTTGAATTGCTGCACTTTAACATCCAACTCAATAGAGGAATTTAAAGCTAAAAGGTAGAAAAGTAGACTTTACATCACAATGAGTTACCAGGGGACCATTTTGCTGCTGTTTTAAATCTTTCTGACATGAACTTGTACAACGTTCAGATGCTTTATACTGTCAGCACAAGAAATCTGCATGCATATGCAATGAAAAATTAATATGCATGCTTGTGCAATATGCACAAACACACAATATTATGCGCTCTACAAATGACCTTCACACTCCATCTGTTACCATGCTAGTCCTACCGCCAGTTCGTGCATTCCTACAGTTTTCACCACAGGAGCGGATGCCCACTGGGTAATCTGACCAAGTGATGCATGGAGCGGGGCTGTCTGTGGCTATATCGTGCCAGAAAAGTACTATGAATACATGCGCTAGCTGTTATATAACTAAAAAAGAAAACACACGTACACATGCACACACACGCACATACAAGACCAAAGAAAAATCTGAAAGGATGTCAAAGAAATGCTGAAGCCAAGCAAGAACTTCTTCAGCACTCCAACCAATTTTTGCACAGATGGCATCAACAGTTGCTTGTCATATTGTTCTTCCTCAAGGATGTGCAGCTGGCGCAATAAAGGAAATTCTATTCATGGGTCTGTCTCCCTGCTACACTGAGAGTCTATTCAAGCATACGCTGATACGTGAAAGATGTAATCCAAAATTAGATGTATTAATAAGCTCAAAGACTCTGAGCCAGTGAGCTAACAGCACCTGATATAGTGAAAACAGCACACCTGTTTGCAACATTTCCACTGCCTGATCGCATCCTGCAGGTGCTGTTCAACAAGGTAGCATCTTCAGCTGGCTGATAAGGTGGTGTGCAGCCTGACTGACCTTAAGATTCAGCGACGTGGTCCTAATTCACAGATGCAGTCGACAGGTCAACCGAGAGGACTGACCAACCTCTTGGACCTCTATGTGAATACATGCACTGATAGGGAAAGAGAAATCTTTCTGAAGTCCTTAAAAATGTCAACGTGTAAATGCAGACGGAGTTTTAAAGATCAAAACTAAAAGCCCCTAATTTGGCTAAAAGTACACAAGAGACAAGCTTTAATCTTAAATTATTCTGCCATTATTCTCCACACAGCCTGAAAGTGAAATATCTAACAGCACGCTGGCTCAGTCAGTGCAGATCCAGTCAAACAGCCATCGGTCAGGTTGGGGACAAACCACTAGACAAACATGCAACAGGAATGAGGAGATTCAAGGAGAATGAAAAACCTCAAAGCGGACCTTACCTTCTTGGTGAAAATTTTAAGCGACTTTACAGAGTTGCCCATTGCAAAAGCAAACAAATCTTCCTTTCTTATGTTTTCTCTCTAACTGTGGCTGTGTTAGTGAGCCTGCATGTAAGTGCACGTGTATGCATGTGTGTTTGCAAGTGTTTCCAGGCATGCATGAGAATAAGAGTGATTAGAAAGCGAAAGAGGGTTCAGTGGGTCATTGACAAATAAAGGAAGACATTTGGGAGAAGGCAGGGAGAAGAGCAGGGATATAATAGGAGGTACGAGGGGAATAGGATGGAGAGGAGTGTGCAGGGAGGACCTCGAGGCAAGGACACTGGAACGAGGGGAGGGACACTGAGACAAAGGGAGGGAAATATGTAAACAAGAATGACGGACAGGTCAGAAAAAACACAAAGATGTGCGAAAGAGAGGAAGCATGCATGTAATCAGCGCAAGATGCAAGTGCCAGAAGTAGAAAAAGAAAGATTGCTTATTCATTCTATCCTCTCTCCTACTGTGTCTTCCCTCCCTCTACCCTTTCTCTCTTCTCTCTCTCTCTCTCTCTTCTCTCTCTCTCTCTCTTCTCTCTCTGTCTGTCAGTCTGTCTCATGCTCTTTTCCCCCTCAATTGCTCCCCCAAGTCCCACTCACCCCACAGTTCTAAACCATCTATACGAATGTGACAGAAGAAGCTCGTTCGGACAAGCATATTACCTTCCCCTGAGCAAGATGCTGGAGACACTAATCCAAACATGCACACACACACACACACACGCACACACATGCACACACAGACACATCTCTCTCTCTCTCTCTCTCTCTCCCTCGTACACACGCTCGATTAGACACTCTTGGATGTGGGGCTGTGGAGCTAAAAATATAACACACGCTCTCTCTTCCCCCCCTATTCCCACCACACTACCCCCAACATCCATCCCTGCTCTCTCTCCCTCTCCCTGTATGTGTCGACCACACGCATACACACAAAGACGTAGAAGCATCACAAAGTCACGTTAAGCTTGAAGGGCTCGGATTCAGATCAAAGCTAAAATGTGCAAGAAATGACACATGGATTCTGAACCACCGCGCTGGAGGATTCAAATCAGCGTGTGCAAATGCAAACACACACAGACGGGAAAATAAATGCTCTCTCTCAGTCTGTCTTATACACACACACACACACACACACATACACATATACACACAAGCATACATTTGTTTTCAGGCACAATGACCAAAAATGTGGCTTTCTAAATATGGAGCCTCTGTAAAAACAGTAGTGAAAAGAAAAATGCACCAGCTTACCGTTCCATCTTATGGCACTGCGGGCTAATTAACTGATCAACACTTTGTCCTACTGAGCTTCACATTTAAAGTAAATACTGTACCTTTTATTCCAGGGTCCAATAAAAACTTAACAAACAAAAATATGAGCTTAAAGTCTGACCAGTTGCTATATTTTAGCACCTAAAACTAAGACAATAACAACTTTAAGTGCTGCTCTCAAGTTAATTCACTATCTATGAACAGGTATTATCTTGAACTGAGCTGAGTGTTTTTTCATCGCTTGATTTTTTCTCACTATATGTGTTTCCACACCATTTTGCATTTACTCATTAGTTATTATTGACCTCTGGTTCTCTTGTCCCGTCTTCCTCCCCTCATCCCTAACAGCTCACGAGAGATGGCCGCCCCTCCCTGACCCTGGTTCTGCCGAAGGTGTCTTCCCCTTAAAAGGGAGTTATTCCTTCCCACTGTCACCAAGTGCTTAGGGGGCCATCTAATTGTTAGTGTGTCCTCTATTTTTTGTAGCGTCTTTACCTTAAAATATAAAGTGCCTTAAAGGGACTATTGTTGTGATTTGGTGTTACATACTGCACATATATTGCATAACTTTAAAGTGCAGACAGTGTTTATTGCAGGAGTTTTAAGTGAGAATTCAGACATGTTCTTATTGACATGTCTCTCTTAATTAAAAGAACTTCCCTCTGAGGCGGGGTTTTTTTTTGCACACAGTAAAATGAATGATTATTTCTTAAAACCAAGCTTTTGTTTGATAGCATATCCACTAATGCTGGTAATGGGTTTTTTTTAAAGTGAGGAGAAGCTTTTAGGATTTTGGTAGTCGTCATTTTATGCAGGAAAAGTTCTTTCTGTCAGCTACATCCACTCCTGAGGTAACTTCACAGTCGGTTGCTGCGGCACTGACGTGCATCAATATTTCCCCCTCCTGTTCGACCTTGTCTATTCACTGATGTTCTAATAAACACATTCACGCCCAAGTTGTTTCACATCTAACTCCCATTCAATATCTGAGCGGCTCCTCTGCGTTGTTCTCCGGGTGATTCATCCAGCCTCTCACCAGAGGCTCATTGTGAACTTCAGAACACATCAGACGTCAGACACAGGAGCCGTCAGCTCTTATAATGTCACACCGTTGTGTGCACGGGCATGAGATCCATCCCTCTCTCTCTCTTTTTGCTGTATCCTTTCCCTTTTCCATCATACTCACTCTCGAATACTTTACCCACTAAGAAGCATGCCATGGGGTAACCGTTTATCAAGAGTCTGCATACACGCACGAGGCAGGAATCTCAATCAAACAGGAATATTAATCATTTCCTTTGCAATTTATTTGAGATTTGAGGTCAAAGATAATCCTGTTTCATCCATCCTCGGCCATCAGCTGTGTTAAATGAGCTGAGAGAAGTAGGAGGGGTGAGGGAGGGGACTGATGCAATAATAAGCTCACATGAGTTCACCAGCCGTTCTCCTCTAAAGCCACCAAGTTAATATTACAGAAACAAGGAGACTGTGTCCACAGAGTTCATGTGTTTCTTTGTGAGTTCATCGTCAAAGGACATCCGAACGGTGAAAAGACACGCAGTGCGCACTTGCGTCATCTTCTTGTGTTTGGGTTGAGACGTCACAGTTTTTATCCTGCAGCTGATTCATTCATTGGAGTCAGCTTACAGTCAGTATTTAAGTATTTTTCTTACAAACATCTGCTTTTATGTGAGAGCAGTTAAACATCCAGTGTGTCAGCAGGGGAAAAATATTCATATGTGTCTTTTTATTGCATGTCAGTTAAACCTTTGCTGATTTTTTCATTTATCCCTTCCAGTCTGTCTCGCAGTCTCTCACACTGATTTTCTCTTTCAGCCTCAGGTCTGCATAAATGTTTAGCATCATCACACGAGCACACATGCACACGCACACACACACACTTCATAATGCAGCATGTGCATGTGTGCACGGGCCTTTAATCCTCATCTCAAAAAAGGGTTTACCTCCTTCTTGGAGATATAAATATTCCTACCATATGTCTAAAAATAGCTTTGTATGTTCTAGATATGAAGGAGGCGTGTGTTCTTCTTATTTCCACCCAGATCTTTCTCCTTATTTTACTCATTTGTGCTTTTTTCCCCCTGTAGGCACTCTCCTTTTATCCCCGCTCACTCTCCTTTTATCCCCTCTCAGACGTCACCAAGGTCGCTAGGACCCAGGCCAAAAAAAGGAAAAAAGAAAAAGAAAAGGAAGAGAAGGAAACATCAGTGCGTGCGAGTACAAGATGAGTAACAGGAAGTGGAGTTTATCTGTGTTTTAAGACCTTTTCCTCAGATTGTCTTTAGACCTTTCAGGTTGGAGTGAGGAAGTGAGAGGTGATGAGTGTTTGCCTTATATAACAATCATCAGGTCTGCCAGTAAAGGCGCTCACTCTTCCCATTTTACATCCTTTGTCCCCCTCATTTATCCGATTCCTCCCCCCTTCCTTCACTTTCTTTTCCTGCCCTTTCGCTTCTCCTGGCTCCCTGATGTGACACTCTCCCCCCACCCCACCCCCTCTCTCCCTCATCCACACACTGCCAGCTCAAAAACCTTGGTACAAACGATACTTGCTCCCTCTGCTGGTCAATGCACATCCTTCAACTAAATTTATTTGAGAAAAAAAAAAAGAGATTTCTCTTCATAATAATTTCTCATCACACCTCTTTCAATAACAGTTCTCTACTACATTTCCACATTTCCTGCGAGAACGTTCAGAACAAGGTCATAAAAACCGAGAGCTGTAGTTAGGTTCTTAAAATAGAAACAAATGTTCTACTGGGACGTAAAAGTGCTCTGTCCTCGATCAAGGTGTCCTTTTAAACCCGAATGGTTCAAAGGCCAGAATGTGCTGGGATAATGGGAGCTAATTACGGTGCACTGATGCTCTAAGGATAGCAAATTTGGCATTAAGAGCTGAGTGAATCACAGTGCCACAATCTCCCTATAACAAACAATCCGCAAAATGCAAGCGGCAAAACACATTTGTCCTTATTCTAACCCCCACACTTGCCTCTGTGGTCATCGTGAGTCATCATGATTCACGTATTAAAATGTGAATTTTAAGATTACGAAGAGAAACATTCACCGTCTTCCTCAATCAGGTAGCGCACTTGCAGAAGCCTGAATATTTTTGCCAAGACAAAACAAAAAGTAATAAAAAGAGGGAAAAAACACCCTGCCCTCCTCCAGTCTCTCATAATCAGGTCTTGTTGGGCTATTTTTAGCCTTCTCTACATGCAGCGAGTGAGTTCTGTTAGGATTGTGTGCAGATCTTGATGTTACATAAGAAAATATGAAAAGAAAGAGTTTGCAGGGAGTTTAATGCCTCATTGCTGGACCCGGTGCCAAGCTGCCACATCCTGCTTTAAGAAGTACTAAAGGGCATGTTATGACGATTGTGTTGTCAAATAAATGAAACAGCTTAGGTAAGACGCTGAGCAGGTGCAAAAGAAGAAATAAATAAATAAGAAAGCATGCCTGCATAAGCCTTCTCAGCTTTCTTCACTTTTTTCGCCGTCCTCACACATGCATCATTCGCTCGCTGACACAAACACTGATGCACACAGACTCACAACTAGCTCGCGTCCACTCACAAATTCATTTTAGCTTTTGACGGCCGTGTTTGGTATGACTGAACTTCAGGGTGATATCACACAACAAAGCACTTTGAGAATTTGCTGATTTACTTCCAAAATTCAACAAATTCTCAAAGTGATACAGTAGGTATGCTGGTTTGGTAAGTCTGCATTTTCAAATTACATTTGTAGCTTTTTATACTTTTTTAGCTTTCACAAATGTAATTCTTCCTCACTGTTTCCCTGAATCAAAAATCAGAATTTTTCCCATGAGGGATCTAGGCAGAAAATATCAGATCTCCTTATTCTATGCACATCAGCAGCTCTGGAGACTTTATATAGCACACCGCTGGATGGATTTTGCCTCACTGGAACCCCTAAGACTGATTGAAGCTCTGGCCTGGATTGAGGAGTTATTTCTAGAACACATTAGCACACTGAGAGGTAATTGTCTCCTCTTTAGCTTTTTATCATCCTCAGATGATGAAGAAGGATTTTAAATGAAATGAGAAAAAAAGATGGGGTGGAGGGGGTTGAAAAATTTAATGTGCAGCTTCCTGATCTGTCTGAGTAACAGGAGGAATTTGGCACCCTTTGTAGAAAACTAGTTTATTTGGAAGTGAACAGGTGGTGAAGTGATGCAGCCTGCATTTGTCACTCACCACGTTATTGGCAAATGTTACGAATGATATCTCTACAAACGCTTCACTTACCCTTCTGTGTGTGCGTGAGACACACGGGCTCTCATCACTGAAACATTTTCCACACAGGGGGGTAAGCTGATCCCCCTGCCGTCACTCAGGTGACAGCCACAATGAAAGTGACTGCATTCATATCGGGATGCATGAAAGACTACAGAGAGCGTGAAAGTAATGGATACCCAAAACAAACAGGAGCCAGATTTGGACTGAAAAGATGCATTCATTTTTAATCTGCCCAGAACCAGTGACACCCTGTCAGTCCAGTCTCACCTTCATCTCACCTGTGAAACCTTCTGCTGCTGAATTTCAGCAGCTCTTATGAAAAGCATGTGTGCTGCAGTTAATGGACCAAACCTTTGCAACAATGAACAGGAACCCAGAAGTAAAAAGCTGAATATCTAATGAGCAATATTTATTTTATTAATTTAAGATTGTTTTATTTATGTAATTTATACTGAAAGATCTGCTGTGACCCTGAATTGGACAAGCGAAAGACGATGGATGGATGGATGGATGGATGGATGGATGGATGGATGGATGGATGGATGGATGGATGGATGGATGGAAGGATGGATGGACTTTCAAAACATTTTCTTTGTTATCTGTGAATGGAGATGTCTGAATGTGATACACATGACTACACAGAACATGAAGATCCAGTAGTGCAATCCAGTAAGGACCTCAAAGTGAGCAACCCACATCACTTTGTAAAGAGACTCAATTTTGATCTTTGTGGGGGAATAACAACTTTTTTTTCTCTTTAGTGCAAATAATTTTTAAAAAACGAGTGTTCCAGTTTCTTCTGATTAATGACTCTGCTTTTTTTTATTCATGCTGCTACTGAGGAGTAGTACAGCTTGACATTTTGCCCTTTGCATTATGCTACAACAAAACTCTTCAGACTTTCCATTAATGCCGTAACAAGACATTGTTTTATTTAGCTTAAAAAGATTTAGAAAACTTAAAGAAGGTCAATCTATAAATTAATTATGACATTAGATTTTTCCCGTTTGAGCTTTTGATCAACTTTACAACACTTTCGAAGTTTAAATGTCCTCCCCACCCCACAAACCTCCTTACCTGCCCAAAAACTGATTTCACTATTGGATGGAGACTGGAGTCATACTCAGAGGATGCTGCGTTTAGTCTTTTGGTTTTGCGGCTGGCCGCTGGCCGGACAGGTGCGCTTGTCGCAGGTGCGTCTGAGCTGAGGCTGGATGATGACCCGGTGATGACTCTCTCGCTGGACTCGAAGAAGAAAGCTGCATCGTCCTGGTGTTTAGGATAAGATGGGGTTGGCGAGGTTCTCCTGTCGTGCCTGGATCCGCCCTGCGGATGCGCAGCGGGAGGCATCTCACCTCGAGTGGAGTCGTGGTGGTGATGATGATGATGATGATGAGACTGTTTGGATCTCGAGGACCTGCTATGCTGTTTCTGATGCCTGTTCGTCCTGTGCCCCACATCCTCCTCGGTGTATTCTTCATCATCATCATCATCAGCCAGTGGGGTCGGCTGCCGGTGAGTATGACTTTTCGGCGTCCGATGATGGTCACTTAAATGTCGAGAGTCGGCATGTCTTGGTTGGCAGAGAGGTCTCCGCACACTGGTCTCGCAGTCTTCCCTCCAGACCGCGTCCTCGCTGCCTCCAGCTCCGGCGGGATGATGATGGTGAGAGCGGTGGCTCCTGTGACCGTGGGGACCGCGATCCCCGTGGGCAGACCTGCGGTGGGGCCCCGATGTTCTAAGCAGAGAGGTGGTCGACTCGCTTTTGGGAAGAGATGAGCTCATCGTCCGCGCTCGCTTGACAGGCGAAGTGAAGCTGAGGAAGGATGAAGGTCAAGCAAAGGAATGTAGGCAGTTCTCCGCCACGTGCAGGTGTTCAGCCTCAGACGGTGGGACCCCGCTCTTTAATCCACGCGCTCGATCAGCACTTGGCAGAGCGCAGAGAGGAAGTTGGAGCACCTGAGGGAGAGAGTGGCAGCAGAAAAATATAGAAGTGGAGCTCGCTCTGTCAGCCACCCGGTCAGTCTGACGCTTCACGGGGGGCTCCGCTAAGTTTGGATGACAGCACTGTGTTGCGCTGCCGCGTGTCACATGCGGCAGCAAGTTCACGTCACTACACACAATTTCACACATAATGAGCCGCTCGATTAACTTTGCCCCCCTTTTTAAACGAGCAGTCTCTTGGACGTTTCTGCTCACGTTCATGTTTTACATACAGTGGATGATGTATCAAAATCACAAACATCGACAGAGAAATGTTATTAGACCAGACAGCAGTCAGGACTTCCAACAAGTGGCTTCAGTGACATTAACGCGAGTGGACAGTGGTCATTGTTTTCAAGGACGGGCAAGGTAGATCCTCTGTGTCCTGCAAATCTGGAACTTTTATCAAACACTTCACGAGTTAGAAGGACTTTTAAGTTGGAATTAACGCTGATCAGCCTTGAGATATACAACACAAAGCAACAGTAAAACAAGATGTCACAAAAGGTCAAATAAAATGACAGCTTTGTGGGGAAAATACTTTAAGAAAGAGATTTTGCACGAAAATGATTCTTTCTCCAATCCTTCAAATCAATGCAGTTTATATAATTAAACCAATTTGCAGATTTAGCAAAAAACTGGTGTTAAATCTCTACTATCTCACTGTAAAAAATAATATACCAAAAGGGTGTTAACTTGGGATTTTCTCCTTTTTTTCAGTAACATTTTATGTATGTTTTACAATGTGAATTATCTATAGGCTGCACATGTGTAGGGGGGATAAATATGCATATGCAGTGAATCAATTTTCATCGCTTGCTAACAAACAAGCAAACAAACAACATGCTTGCATAATCTGGGTGTGATGGTGTCAACAGCATAATGGAAAATCTGACTGTGGGTTACTCAAAATAATAACAGCAAAGTTCAAATGAAAAAAATGCTGAAAACAAAAAAAATAATTAATTAAATAAATAAATAAAATTAAAAGCTCACAACAGCTTCAGTCTTGCCCCATCTGCACACCCAGGGTCATAATTCTCACAGCAGATGTCCGGGGATGCAGGGCAAAAGTAATGATGTTAATATATGCAGCCAATTAGACACTCGGGCTCTCATGAATTATGCTCACAGAGCAAAGCTGAGATTTTGCCCTACTCTCTCAGGGGAATTTTTGTTCTCCAACATCTGTGTCCCTGTCTCCACAGCTCTAGGGAGAAGCAAAGTGTCTTCACTCTGCTGCACCCATCCCCCCCAACACACACACACTTCAACACGGGCTCGCTTTAACTCCTCTGATACCTTTTCATTTCAACTGTGCATCTTAGCAAGCGTGGGTCGATGTCACTGTGTGCTGAGCCATAATTGTGTAATTCTGTAAAAATCAGCAGCATCTTTAGTCTAGTGAGATGACACACTGATGTATGAGCTTAACTTTTAGGAACATTTCTATCAGAGCATTTCTGGAAGAGGTGTGAATCATGTTGCTTTCATCTTACCCCCTCCTGCTGTTTTTTTGCTCTCCCCTTCTGTAGACACTGAGCTGCAGCAGGGGACATTCAGGCCTCAGGCTGCAATATGGCCCATTTATTGTCCAAAACAGGAGGGCAAGATGTGCAGCAGAAAAACAAAAATATACGCATATTGCAACACAGAGATAACATCACAAATAAAAAAAATATATTTCTAAAAGATGAGCTTTGAAGTACATTGCTGAAGTTATATAAAAGCAAAATTATGTGTTTTTTAGACTTTTTGAGGGCACGTCACTTTCTATTTTTACATCCCCCCCCCCCAACCCAACCCAATGGAGTCCAACATCAACTCTCACAGGGGTCAGATGACCAAAGTTTCATGGCAAGTGCTGCAGTGCACACAGCTGCTCTGTTCATAAACTGCAAATTCATAATAATATATATTCATAATATTCTAATATTCATAATATTCTATCATTTTCTGGTGAAAGTACATCAGAGTAGCACTCTTTCCCAAAACAAATCTCATTTTAAGGCTAACTTATTTGCTTATTATGGACCTTTATAGTTAGTGCTAAATGAACATTAAGATTGAGATGCACAGTGCAGTCAAAAAGTATTTTTACGATGTTCTTTGTTTTCGCATATTAAAAAGCTTTCCACAAAGCAAGAACTGCAATCAGGTGTTTGTGATGACTGGTGAAGAGTCTTTCACATCGCTGTGGAGGAAATTTGGATCACTCTTCTTTGCAGAACTGTTTTAATTCAGCCACATTGGAGGGTTTTCGACCATGAATGGCCTGTTTAAGATCATTCCAAAGCATCTCAATTGGATTTACGTTTGCACTTTCACTAGGCTGCTCCAAAATCTTCATTTTGTTATTTTAGCTTTCTTTTTTAAGAGGCGGACTTGCTTGCATGTTTTAGCTCGTTTTCTTGTTGCATAACTCAAGTGTGCTTGAGCTTCAGGGTATGAATGATGGCCGAACATCCTCCTTCATAACTTTCTGGTACAGATCAGAATTCATGCTTCAACCAATTGCTATACAACAGATTGTCCCCAGACCATCACACTACTACCACCATGTGACTGTTGATGTGATGATCTATTTGTGAAATGCTGTGTTAGCTGAAGATGTAACGGGACTCGAACTTTCCAAAAATTTCAACTTTTGTCTCATCAATTCAGGAATATTTTCCCAAAAGTGTTTGGGATCATCAAAACCTTTAAACTCACCCATAGACGCTATTTTTGCCCAGTCACTTTCTTAATGTTGAATCATGATCACTGATCTTAACTGAGGAAAATGAGGGTTCTTTTGTGACCTCCGGGATGAGTTGTTGATGTGCTCTTGGAGTAAGTTTGGTAGGCAGGGCACTCCTGGGAAGGTTCACTACCGTTCCAAGTTTTCTCCGTTAGTGGATAAAGGCTCTCACTGCGGTTCATTAGAGTCCCAAAGCCTTAGAAATGGTTTTGTAAACCTTTCCAGACTGATAGATGTAAATGACTTTGTTGCTCATCTGTTCTTCAGTTTCTTCTTCTTTTTTGCTTTTTGAAGTCTTTTAGCCTGCTTCACTTTGTCAGACAGCTTCTATTTAAGTGATTTATTGATTCAACAGGTCTGTGCGTACTCAGGCCTGGCTGTGATTGGTGAACTTGAAGTCACCTTTAGAAAAAATGTGATTAATCACAGTTTATTCATGATTTCAAAAGGGGAGATTTACTTTTCCACACAGGCCCAGGTAGGTTTGGATAGCCTTTTCCCCTTTTTTAATGGAAATCAATTGAGAAAAAAAAACGTTTTGATGAAAAGTGTGTGCGTGTGACAAAAATGTAAAATAATAAGAAATCAGGAAAGGCACAAACACTTGTTAAAAACACTGTATCTGTTTGCCAAGTAGATACGGTGACTGCCAGGCACTACAGTTGAAAAGTAGCCTTTTGGCTAACTCTGAAATATTTACATTGATATTAATATAATTAATATACACTGTCCATTTTAAATAAATAAATTCAAAATTCAAATTTGAATAAGGTTCAGAAAGTCAAGAAATTAACAGACAAACTGAATCTCTAAAGGGGATAATCTTACTGCATCTTCTGCAGTAAAAAAAATTCAACTATATTTTTCTAAACATTTTTTAAAGGATTTCTTTCCCCCTGAATTGTTCCCCCTTATTCAATGTGATCACATCAGGCCTCCTCATTAACATCACCCCTTGGCGCATTTTCATATTACTGAAAGATTAATCAGCTGGGTAAATAATTCACCAAACTGCAGCTTGGGGCCTACGATACGAACAAAGAGTTCCTTGATCTGAGTCATCAAAACATTTCATCCAGCGAGCAGCCCGAAGAAACGTAATATCAACATTAAAACAATACAATCGGGGACATCAGGTAGCCTCGTAGAACAAGGAAACTGATACTGTGATAAAACTCAAAGTCATTTTTAAGGTGGAATTATGTGTCCTAACTGTTCATCAGACTCCATTGTTGTTACTTGTAAGCAAATATTCACGTCATTTCCCACTCACTTGTACTGAAGCCCATTTTGGAGACAATTCAAGCATATTTCCTCTGTTTCATTGTCATATCCAGTTTGCAGCTTGTGTTTGTCGTGTGTTTGAGTCAATGAATAGAAGCCAATATGAGAGAAATATTCTACTGGGCAACAGAAAATTGGTCAGAATTTGACATATGAAACATGAAAGCATGTATCTAACCTGCCTTGCATCAACATCTCAGTCTGCTAATGGTGGCCTAGTGATGTGGGGGATATTTTCATAGCACACTTTTACCTCATTAGTACCAAGTGAGCATCATTTAAATGCCACAGCCTATCAGAGTATTGTTACCGACCGTGTCCATGACCATCTGTACCCATATTCTGATGGCTCTTTTCAGCAGTATAATGCACCATGACACAAAGCTCAAATGTCATGTTTTTTTAACATGACAATGAGTTCACTGTACTCAAATGGCCTCCACAGTCACCAGATATCAATCCAGTAGAACATGAGAGGACAAGAGCTTCATGGGCAGCTGACAGATCTGCAGCAGCTGTGTGACGCTGTCAATATGAACCAAAATCTCAGAGGAGTGTTTCCAGCATGGTGTTGAATCTGTGCCATGAAGAATTAAGGCAGTTTTGAAGGCAAAAAAGGCTTCAGCCTACTACAAGCGAGGTGTGTCTAAAAAAGAGGATGTTGGCTGTATGATGTCATATTTCCCTCAAGCCTTACCACTCACTAGTTAGTTAATTATCCTTTAATAATCCCCATAGGAAATTTGTTCTCTGCCTTTAAGCCATAATAAGTATTAAGAACAGTGGGCAACTGTGCGTATTGTCCACACACAGCTGGCCACACACAGAGATCAGGGACTAACTTCAGCTTTGTGCTTTGGTCAACGGAACTCTGAAGGCAAATTAAGCTTTCATATTTTTCTAAGCATGAAGAGAGCATGTACAGTCCTTGCTGTGAGGCAATAGTGCTAAGTACTAAGTCATAGTCCTGCCACTATTGATAACTTTCGATCATGTGCATTTTGAAAAAGACACTTTGTTAAAGTCCAGTGTCCTCCCACAGTAGACCAGGAACAAGCCTGTCTTTCAGTCATAAGGAGGCGGCGGCCTGTGCGAGTGTGTTGTTCACTCATTTACTGCCCCCCCCCCCTTCACATATGGTACCAGTTAGTGATCTCGTTATTTAAGGCAAATACTTTCACTTTCTTTCATACTTGGCAATGGCAGATTCTTACTGACTCACTAAATCAATGGGCACATTTATCATGGGAACCACACGCTCAGTCATACATCTGACGAGGTAAGATGTTTAGTTCCAGGAAGGGGTTTGTTCTTCACAAGTGAAGCATTTCATAAGCAACACCACTGATGTAAACTGTGTTTGTTTGTGTCTGTTTTACTTATGCATTTCTAGCAGACTGCTTGACAAATTTTATATGTGTCAGACAATTAGCAATCCTGTTTCTGGTGCCAAAACTAAACCAGAATGAAGTTTCTACAGAAAGAAGAACAAAAGTGAAACCCATCTGTTCGACTTGTGAAGTTTAATTTTTTATTTTAATGTTGTACCATTTTTTTGTTGTGAACTACTTTGCGAAATTAAACTTGAAAGGTACAATATAAATAACATTGTTCTATTTTTTTATACATTAAGTATATCAGTCTGCATCAGAAGATAAAGCTCAGAAATAATGCCTCAGGTTAGGACTAAACCCCAAGGGCAGTTTAAACAACCATAAATTAGTCTTTCCAGCTCCAGAAACCCAGCCAAAGTCATGCTTGCACTTGCATAAAAAGCTGTTCACAGTGCCAACATCATATCTGGTTTCCCTTTTCACTCATAAACTGAATCCCATCTGAAAGTATGTGACTAGGTAATTCATACCAAGGTGGAGTGCAGTTTATTTAATAGCCAAGCAGTGCTGCTTTAGAAGAGGCCTTGAGAATATCTTGGAAACAAACAAATAAAGCACACCAAACCATTAAACACCAGTGGCTTTATTGATGATCAGCGGTGGTACACAGGCTTAAAGAGACCTGCCAATATCTATTAAGAATGACAAATTTAGTTCATAATAAGAAATTTTGTGACACAGTTACATTTTACTTTCTACAAGTATTTATAGACCCTTGGACTGAATATCAGGTGATTCTGGAGGCAGGATGAACAACAGGAAATAAGCACACTGAGCATGATTGCTCCTGACCGCACTGGAAAGTTTGACCAGCTTTTTTCAGGCGACTTTGACCTTTGAAATGGACTCGTTTGGTGTTTGCAGTCTTTTTAACCACATACTAACCACATCCATACATTAGACATCTGGATTTCATGGATTTTACCATCAAACACAGTTTTGCAGTTTCCTTGAAATTACTTGGTGGGTGAGTGGGTATAAGGATATGTGGAGGTGCTTGTGTGCTCCTTTCCAGTCAGCCACAACTGTATGAGAGAGATGTTAATGCCTTTTTTTTAGCTTAAACTGCTTCATTTCCACCCACTCCGAAAACAGTTTCATCACAGTAAATGGGGGACGGGTGCAGTTCAATCAGTTTTTCAGTTAGCACGCTCAGCAAGTGGTTTTTGCTCTGAAGGTGAAAGTGAGATAAAATGTAAACCAATGCATTGGGGATTTTTTTAAATGAATGAAATATAAACCAATGCACGGTTATATAAACCAATGCACAAAATTTTATAAAATGGGAACATCAGAAAAGAATCAGAAATGAATGGTTTTATTGGTTATTGTTGGCTTTTATTACTGCAAAAAAATATCTCAGACATAAAAACAACAGCACATAATGTATCTCGACTTCATGCCTTTCATATTTATTTTATTCCTTTGGCAGGAGCGTAGCAAATGGGGAAGTTTCATCAGCATCATTTTGCATGTTAGTGCTTTAGCTGTGAACTGCAGCAAAGCATAGTTGCATAAACATGTGGGCTTAAAAGAAACAGATATTTTGGGGGTTATGCAATAGCTGCAAATTCAGAGCACACTCCAAGTGATCTTGAATGTGCTTGTGCATCTTTTTCATGCTCCTCTGTTTCGTTTCATCCTGTCTAGTTCCCAAAGAAATGTATTTGTCTGAATAGAAGAAAACATCTATTTTAGTTTTCATCTGCCAGCTCATAAGTGCACTCTAACGCATTAAGACATTAAGAAAAGTGATGCTAATTCTCTCCTGGAGAATGATAAGTAAGACTCTGCAAAATGATGATTTAAAAAAATATCCCTTGAACTAAAAGCTGTGAAGGTGCAGTGGCGATGATGGTGGATGTGATTGACTAGAGGCTGGCATGGTGAATTTGGGAGGTGGGGGTAGTTATGACGCATCAAGGACATAATAATAACCATGAGCTATTTATAGGAACACAGCGACCTACAGTATGATATCCTTCATACACCATCTCTGTGTGCTTACATAAGTGGAAATCATGACACACTAATTTGCATTTTGTAAAGATTAATTACTGGAGCGCAACTGAAAATAAAGTGATTCAGCTCCTTTTCGGCGCTGTAGGCACTCAAACCCGGCTCAGATTTTATTACGTTTGTGGTTATAACAAAGCCAACGCGACCTTAAAGAACTTTAACATGCATGTGGTTCTGTTTTTTGGAGGCGCATTACTTTTGATTATTGCAGTTGTGCACATAGCAAAGTCCAAATACTTTAATGTGTAACACCACACATTATGGCTAAACTGGATTAATATGCAATCGTATGTGCTTTTCTTAATTATGAAAATGTATTCTACATCTAAAACCCCAATTCCAAAGAAGTTGGGATGCAAAAACCTGAAAACATGTAAAATGAGACATTTTACTATTTTGTGAATTTAAAAAAAAAAAACAACTAATAGCTCATTTGAAATTTGATTGCAGCAACATGTCTCAAAAGTTGGAAACAAAAGACTGTAAAATGTTGTACTAAGAAGAAACAGCTGGAGGAACATTTAGGTTAATTGACAACAGGTCAGTAACATGTTTCTAAGAGTTTCTCAGAAGTAAAGATGGGAAGAGGTCAAAGAAAAAACAAACTGTGGGACAGTTTTTAAAAAAACTCTGAATATCCCACCAACTACAGTACACAGTATTATCAAGAGATCCAGAGAACCTGGAGAAGACTGTGCACAGGGGACAAAGCTGCAAATCAGTACTGGATGTCCACGATCCTGAAGCAGGACTGTATTAAAAACAGGCATCATCCTGTCACGGAAACCACTGAAGGGGCTCAGGAAAACAACCAGGAGTCACTGTGAACACAGTTCACAGACATGTTTCCTGAAAAAGAGATCCACACCTCAACAACAACATGAATGTGAACTTGCAAACATCATCGCTATAATCTCATGTCCATTTGACCAAACTAATGCCTGAATGAAAATGTAAAAGTAAATAAATAAATGAAATGTATGAAAATGTGTGAATGTGTCATCTTTTATTCGCTCAGTCACAGGAGTTTTATCTCTGAAAGCGTGCACACTATTTCCGCCTTGTGTTGAATGATAGGTGACCCTTTGCTGCAGTGGCCATAATCATATGAGTGCTCTCTCAAACCATCCAATGTTCAGATCATGTCATATATCTGCATACGTATTGCTCATTATAATTATCACTTCTTCTTAAAGTCAATAAAGAGTTCTTTTTACTGATGGCATGAAGTTGGCTTTTATGTGAGTCGTAAAATCTTGGGGTTGATACTGTTACAGCATCACCTTGATCACAAACTACGCCACCGTCGAACTAAAACACAAAATAAAATTCAATGAAATAGTAAGACAGATGAAATAGAGACAAATAAATGATCTATATAACAAACAAAACATACCTTGTTGGATGACCCATGCTTTGAGGCAGAAATAAGCACCTTACAGATACTTTTAAGAACATTTAAACATCCTCTGACTTAAATTGGCCTCTCCTGCTTCATTTCCATACTTCATCTTGGGTGTACATCTCACTCAGGTGCACCAGTGGAACCAACATGAAGTACAATAGTTCCTACATGAGAATTTCCACAATAAATGACCTAATGACATATAAAATATGTGTAGTGCAAAAAAAAAAATACATTAACTAAAAGTATGGCCATAAAAATAAGAATGCTGCGCTGTTGTGAAAATAATCAGTGTCCTCTGGTCCTTTCCTTTTGCTGTTCTCAAGCTGAGGCGTATTGTGTGAGGATTGCAGATGACAGAAGATTTCTAAAGAAGGTAATTGAGCTAACACTGGATTTCAGATCATGTCTATGATAACAGTAATCCAATAGCAGGAGCAAACACATTCTCCCTTGGCTTTGGACTCATGGCTCTTATGGTGAGGTGGCTCTTGCTCCACCTGAGAGTCAACACACAAGACGGCGACAGTCGATGTCAGATTTTTTTAAATTTTGAGCCGTAATGAGTGGCTGTCTCCCCTGAGGTCACTAAAAATACTGGAATCTGGTGACCCTCTTTCCATAATTTTTATTATACCCTTGTGCGCAGCGTCTTTGTTTGCTATTGTCTGACTTCACATCTCTCAGTCCATTGTTGGTTCATCTTCTTCACTTTACAGTAACATTATCCACTCATCCACAAAGCTGACTATAGTTACACATTTAGTCAAGATTTATGTTGCAGTTGCTGTAAATATGGTGTTTCACTTTCATTGTAACTGAGGCCTATGATTACTGATACTGCGGGTCTAAAGGAGGAAGGAGACCTAACAAAGGAACTGGGCTGGAAAAAATCTCACAAACCGGTCTGATAGCTGTCTTATAGAATATGACAAAACAGTATACAAAGACAGCTTTATATGGGACCTTGTTTCTGCCACTGGAAAAAAAAAAATACAGAGCATACCTAAGTCAAAACTTTTGGGTTACTATCTCAAAATTTCAACTTAATAACTTGATAATTAAAGTTATTTTCTCAGTCTTGAGTTATTTTGTCAGAAGTTTGAGTTAGTAATTCAAACTTTTGACAGAAACAAGGTTCCATACCTTTATGTATGTGTACTACTTTAAATTTATCACATGACTTTGCCTGTTCCCTCCACAGAGGGATCATGTGCAGTTATCTCATGGATTATCAGGCTGAGCATGTGGTCGTCTGGTAGATTACCAGGTCTGCTCGGCAGAGTGGAAGACATCCAGTCTTGTTCCTCGCTTCCACTGTGGCCAGCATGGTAAACATGCAGTGATCCAGGGTGGAGTTTATGCATCAGGATTGTGAACAGACTGTCTGTGATGTTGGCCAGACCACATGTTCCCCGTCTGGGTTTTTTCCACTATTCACAGCTTAAGAATAGACTGGCCATCTGGTCATTTCATGTGCTGAAACAGCAAAAATATAAACAATGAAATCCCTGTTTACCTGGCTTTTCTATAGAATGATGGAACCGTGTAAGAAGCTAAGAATTAATCACATCTTGTCACTCGTTCTCTTTTATTTCAGAGACTTGGCTCTGGTAATTCTGATTCACATTTGCTGCAGGCTAGCTACAGTGCACCTCTACAACATTTCAAAAAGAGGAAAAAAAAAACCTTAAGATGTTTTGGAGTTTGAATGGGTAGCTATGCATGCAGGAACAAAGAAATGAGACAACATTCAGAGCTTCACAGCGACTCACAATAACTGTCAAAGTAAAATGACAATAAATGTTAATCCATGTCCTCTTGTTGTTTCTGTCTGTTTCTGTCTCAGTCCACTGAGCAATAAGTTTCTGTCATTGCCACAAGTTTAGCCTACTGCAGGAAAAAAGTAAAAGGTACACTATATTTCCAAAAGTATTTGCTTGTCTGCCTTTACATGATTATGAACTTGAGTGACATCCCATTCTTAATCCACAGGTTTTTATATGACGTCAGCCCACCCTTTACAAACAGCTTCGACTCTTCTGAGAAGGCTTTCCAAAAGGTTTAGGAGTTTGTTTATAGGAATTTTTGACCATTCTTCGAGAAGCCCATTTGTGAAGTCAGACAGTGATCTTGAACAAGAAGAGCTGACTCGTACTTTCCACTCTAATTCAACACAAAGGTTGAATTAGATTTGGTTGAGGTCAGGACTGTTTGCACGCTAGTCAAGTTCTCCCACAACAGACGCACTCATTCATGTCTTTACTGACCCTGTTTTTTGTGCACTGGTGTGCACGCTGGAACAAGACGAGGCCATCCCCAAACTGTTTGCACAAAGTTAAGAGCATTAAATTGTCCAGAATCTCTTGGTATGCTGAAGCAGTAAGAGTTCCTTTCACTGAAACTAAGGGGTTGAGCCCTGAAAAACACCTGAAAAAACTACACCAAACTAACAAACTAATCCCCCCTCCGCCAAACTTGACACTTGGCACAAGGCAGCCAGACAATTAGCGTTCACCCAGCAACTGCCAAACCCAGACACATCCATTGGATTGTGGGACAGAGAAGCGTGATTCATCACTGCAGAGAACACATCTTCACTTCTCTAGAGTCCAGTGGTAGGATGGTTTACACCATTGCATCCCACCACTGGACATTGCATTTGCATTGCGTAAGGCTTGTATGCAGCTGCTCACCATGGAAACCTGTTCCATGAAACTCTCCACAAACTATTCCTGAACTGATCTGACGGCCACATAAAGTTTGGATGTTGGTAGCAATTGACTCTGCAGAAAGTTGGTGACCTCTGCACATTATGTGCCTCAACATCTGCTGACTGTGATTTTGCATGGCATACCCTACCACTCAGTTGCTATTGTTCCCAATCACTTCCACTGTGTTACAATACCACTAAAAGCTAATATAAACATATTTAGTAAAAAGGAAATTTCATGACTTGTTGCATGGATGGCATCCTATCATGGTATTACGCTGAAATTCCTGAGAGCGACCCAATCTTTCTCAACCATTTGTAGAAGAAGTCTGCATGCCTATGCACTTCATTCTATGCCCCTGTGGCAGTGGTAGTGATTTAAACACCTGAACTCAATCATTTGGATGGATGAGTGAATATTTTTGGCAATATGGTGTATGTGGATTTGTCCTGACATATCAGTTTAAATGTTTTTAAAGACATCTATTGGTAAAAAGTGGAAATCAAGGACAGCATTAATGTTGGACACTTGTGAAATGTAAATGTGTTTTTTCACCTACCTCTACAAATAATTTGAAAAACTTGTAAGTGGACATTTACTGGGACAGGCTTGGGGATAATGCATATTATTTTGCACAGATAATTAAAGGTTTCAGTGTTGAAGTCAGCAAGCCTGCTGGTGACTCGCCATGAATCACTGATTCCCAGACTGGATTGCAGCAGCTCACGCTCTCACTGCAGAGTTCACTTCTCTCTCACTGTAGCTGTTGTGACTGGTTGTAGGAGTTGGAGACAGGTGTGATGGTGTGAGAGCAGAGCTTCCCAACCTGGAGATCAATCCTGTCTTCTTCTTTTTGTAGTTCTGTCTGCTCTGGTGACCCTTGAGCCTCCCTTCCTTCAGTAATGTATAACTCTTTAACACATTCACCAAATAAAAGATTACTGTGTCTCTCTGGGCCATCTTACGTCAGTGGAAGATGGGCAATTTAAGAAGAAGGCTGCAATCATGCTGCAGACATCAGCGCACAGAACTCTCCGTCTTCTCTCCTCCCACTTTCTATATCTCTAACTTTCTGACTGGATTCCTTCTGTCTCTCTCTGTGTGACTGTTTTTCTCTATCTCTGCTACAGCCCTCAGCCTCAGGCTCCAAACAATCAACCATGCCCGTGTCAGTGTCACCAGGTAGAAGTGATTTTAGGATTTCATCCTGTGTTTTTAGTGGACTCCAACACACTGTCAGACCACCAGTTTTGCTCTGTGCATTGATCTTTGTGTGTGTTTGTTTGTTTTCCTTTCTTTTCGGGTGTGTTTTTGACTTTTATTTTATTTGTTTGAAGTTACAGTACAGACTTTCTTTACTTAAGTAGAAATACAGATACCTGTGTTTAAAAAAGTACTCCAGTAAATCTTGAATTACTGACTCCACTTCTTTACTCAAGTGAAAATGAAAAAGTACAGACTCTGAAATATACTCAAACTAAGTAATTAAAAAGTAGGGAGCAAAAGCAAAAGGTTGTTTGAAAAATAAATACGTAACTACAGAAACCTGAAAATTCTACTTACATACAGTAATGAAGTATTTGTACTTACTTCCCACCTTTACATGAGAACTATTGCAGACACCCATAATAAAATGAAATCAATAAAAAGACAATAAAATATCGAAAACTATCCAATGTTTACGCAGTGAAAATAAAAACAAGAACAGGTTCCCAGTTATGATTTTTTTATTTGAACAAAAATGTTTATACGTCTTTTAAACTCTGTAAACAACTGAGAGAGCTTCCTAACGTTTCACACGATGAGCCTTCTCTGATGGATAAGGTGGAGGAAATGACGTCATGAGAAAGTAAACTATGAATAAACTGTTTACATAACATGTAATCTGATAAATAGGTGTTAGAGTTTTACTAATCTGAGTCCTGTGGACTCCTTGAAAGTCATCCTTATTTTATTTTGTTGGTTTTTTTTGTTTGTTTGTTTGTTTGCTTGCTTGTTTGGTTTTTGGGGTTTTTTTTGGTTTTTTGGTGCGGGGTTTTTCTTATTCACCACCATAAACAGGAACAGAACCTTCCGTTCTTCAGAGATATAAATGTATTTGTCCTATTTCCTGTCTTACAGTCTGTGCGCCCCTCGGTTCACTTTTTCTTGTAGTCTCCTCCTGCGTAAAACCATGACACCCGAAGTAAAATAGGTCCCCGGACTTGTTCTGTGTTGCTGTTTAATTTGTCTTACAATGTTTTACCAACCAGAGGTCAGTTACTATGGCGCAATTAAAATAACAAGTGGGAGCCTGCTGTGGTCTTAATGCAGAGGAGTTCAGCATCTGGAATATCTCTCTTTAAATGCCCCAGTGTCTCAGCTGGGTCGCTGACACAGAGTTCACATCAAACAGTGTGGCGGATGTCTGACACAGCAGGAAACTAGTTTTTCACACACTGAGGGTCAGAGTGGGATGTTTTAGAGAGTGAGAGGGTACAAATTCTTGTGAATGTCACATCTTTAGATCATTTATCGAAATTGACATCACTGAGTCGAATGGAAATCACCCTGCAATTCCCGACTTGATTATTTCCCACCGTGGTCACAATTAAGTCCGTCTTGAGATTTTAAGATGACATAAGAAGGACAATTAAGGTTTAGTGGTATGCTGTAGTCATTGCAGTACTCATCCGGTCCTATATTCAGTTTCAGTTTAGCCATTTCTTAAAAGAGGCTGGTGGAGGCAGGGAGGGAGGTAATCCACGTTTGGATCATTTGGCAGACCTCTCTGAACGCGTGCGCGCACACTGAGTGGCAGCAAGAACAAGTTCCTTCGGCGCAAAGTTTTCCCCTCAGAAAGTCAAAATGGCCAAATATAAGCCCTGGGTGCTGTGGTGCTTTATTTTGATCGGGTTTATTTGCATCGTTACGCTCTTGTGCCTGTGCTTCACCTCGTTTCTGGACGGAAGATGTTCCAGCGGCAGCTTCAAGCAAGCGGCGGTGGCCGCAGACTCTCAGATTTGCTCGGAGATTGGCAGGTACGTTTTTGTCTGTTAAAGTCCTCTTTATAGTGAAAAGCTAATCCGGGGAAGAAAAAGAAAGTATTGAATTTGATTGGATTTTGTGTTTTACACTAATTCTTTTTAGAAATAGTAAGGGGTTTTTAATTATTATTTTTATTATATATGTGTGTGTGTGTGTGTGTGTGTGTGTGTGTGTGTGTGTGTGTGTGTGTGTGTGTGTGTGTGTGTGTGTTTATAGATCTTAAATACAGTATTTTCATTTCAAGCATGTTCATGTTATATGCAGTAAGACTGTGCGTGCTTCCTTCTGAACCCAGCTGGGACAAGGAGCCAATGTGCACCATGTCACACTCAGCAATCTGTCAGCTAATAGTGAAAAAATAAATAAATAAATAAAAACTAAATTTAAAAAATAGACTGTACAACTTGGACAGGAGGAAATGGTTAAACAGAAGAAAAACACCTCTGTCGCCAAACCAAAACTACTCACTAGTAGCGGCAAAACAACTCCAGCCTCGCAGTCAGAACCTCAAACAACACATACCACTGCAACTTTCTACCCTCAGGGGTTCTTCACAAAGTAACTGACCTGTGGCACTTACGCAGTCCTGCTGGCATGCAAGAATTCACAATACTGTTTGACAGAACTATTAGACTGGACCTTCCTACTCTGATTAAAAAAAAGCTGAACTGAGCAATTTGATAAGCTGTTTAAGAGATTTAATAGGCAGTGAAGAATAGAGATAATACCTGCAGATCAGTAAGCATGCAGCACACTGTACCTCAGTACTTGTGCTTGTAACTGTAAAAGAAAAACTTAGTAACTGATATTAGCTTTTCTGATTGGGCAGTGAAGGTCTGTGCTGTTTCTCTAATGCACTCTGTGGTTGAGTTATTTGTTCTGCAGTGAGCAAGCCATTAATCAATCAACACAGTAACTGCAAATAAAGATCAGCAGATGATTTTATTATTCCCCCCACCCCCCATCCCACCCGACTAGGATGTAAGCATACCCTTTCCTGCTTTTGTCTCCACAAAAGCAGATAGATATATCTCTGCCGGTTCTCTGCCAAAGTTTAAAGAGGGTTCATTTCCGACTTCAAAGCCGACGCACTAAATTTGTTCAGGCAGGTAAATGCACCAGGCACTGTGCCAACAGGACCCAACTTCAAGTAATCAAAGAAACCTGAAACACATCGGGTTTTTGTTGTTTAATCATACTGACCCTGTTCTTCTACAGTAGATGGGTGACAAATAGAGCTCTTTATATGTCTGTGTGTGCACCAACACTCGCTGCGGACAGATGGGCTATCAAGTTTCAGTTTGAGTTTTCAAACCTCCAAAATTCTTTAGGCTCCCCCACATCGTGAACATCCCCAATTTTTCCCAAGTCATGTTTCATTGTAAAGCTCTTTTGGTTGCCTGCTCTGTGTTTCTTATGCTCACAGATTTGTAAGATAATCACCTTATTCACTGACCATCAGAAGCAAAACATTCCCAACAGTGCTTCCTCTTGTAGCTCAGTGACTACACTTGATCCCATGCCAGCCTACTGGTGAAAAGACCCATTCAGGGCTTTTCAAATACGGTCCAGTCAGGATTCAGTTGTTTATGTCATTGCTAACTTAGATAATCTGAGTGAGAAATGTGAGTTACATTTCTTTCTCTTTTTTAGTGTCAGGTTATCTTGTGAGTCAAATAAAAAAAAAAAAAGAAGAGAAAGGAAAGAAAGAACACTACCACTGTGGTCAACGACTTCCTGGTATGTTACCTGAGGTCGACCTCAAACAGCAGGATGTGGTTTGAACATGCCCAATGGCAGCTGTCACTGTACTGTGGCATCTTCAAGTACTCAAACACCAGGTTCAATACTTAAAGCCATGTGTAAGTGGGAGCGTGTGCGAGTGCAATGAGTGTTTACACATTTCCCATAAATAAAATGAAACCCTCTTCCAGGAATATGCTTCAGCAGGGTGGATCAGCAGTAGATGGCGCCATTGCAGCTCTTCTGTGCACATCTGTGGTCAATCCTCAGAGCATGGGGATTGGAGGGGGCTCTATAATAACTATAAGAGATAAGAAAGGTGAGTCCTCTACTGACACATGTGTTTTGTAAATTGTATTTCTCCACAGCAGTGATTGATTAGACCAACCAATTGGATTTCTCATCTATTTTAAGGCAACGTTAAAGTCTACAACTTCAGAGAAACTGTCCCACGGTCATTCAGACAGAACCTGTTAAAGGAGTGTCCCACTTCCTTCAATTTTTCCATAGGTAGGTAGATTTACAGTACTTATCAATATCCAGTTACAGATTTTGTCCTCAATGTTTCTCACTTTGCAGGAATTTATTCATTTATTTATTTATTTATTTATTTATTTATTTAGTTAGTTAGTTATTTATTTGTAATAGATGTCCTGTTTTTATCCACTTATGTACTTAGTATCACTATGTATTGTTTATACAGTGATTATAGCTTAAGTTGTTCGTGCTCTAGTTGTGCTGGTAAGGTTAGATCTTCCTCATCAATTAACATTTTGTCACATTTTGCAAGACAAAACACCTTTCAAAACAGTTTTCCACCTTTAGTCTAATTTACCTGCACTACTTTTCTCATTTTTACATTGAAGGCAGCCAGTGGATCGGCGTTCCCGGGGAGCTGCGAGGCTATGAGGCAATTCACAAACAGTACGGGAAGCTGCCCTGGGCCAGGCTATTTGAACCAACAATTAAACTGGCTAGGGAGGGCATCCCTCTGCCACCCTATCTGGGAAAAATCATGTCCTTTGTGAAAAATCTCATACAAGCAACATCTCTCTGGTACAGCTTTTCAATTACTCCTCTGTGACTTAAGAATTTTTTTTAATTAATAATGTTTGCAAAGAAAAAATTGTGTTTTAAGTCACATGTTTGATGGCACCAATGAACTAAAAGCATTTGTAATCCTTGCTGGAGCCTATTTCATGCAGCTGTCACTGCAGAAATCCTGGAGCGAAGGCCTCTCCTGTAAATCCCTGGTTTTACTAATTTTGTGATAGTTTTATGTAACATCTCAAAGAGAATTTAACTTTACACATTGCGTAATAGTTTAGGCCAGGCACCACGCTCATTGTTCTCAGTGAAGCATTGTTATTTTTAATGACATAAGAGCGCACCTTGTTTTTCTTAATGTGACTCAGGACCAGGATTTACCAGCTCAGAGACAAAGGTAGCACTAACCTTCATCCAAAAAATGTTTGTGAGACGGAGCCAGGACTCGGGTATCATTGGGAATACCTGAAAGATTGCATTTCATTTATGGATGCCGGGCCAAAAGTGTGTGCACAAACAGAGTTTTGGAATGTTTACGATAGAGAAGGGAATCAGAGGAAAATAACTGGTGATTAGAAAACCTATTGCACTTGGATCTTTAAAAAGTGCATCACTGTCAGGTGCAAATCTGGATTCCTGTGAGACTGAAGATAAAAACTGTAGTAAACAGCAAGTGACCCAATTCTACTATTAGGTAATCTCAGAAAGCTTTTAAACTAATAGGTAAAATTATGGAGCACGGCATAGATGATCAGAGGCAAACTTGCTTCGACTCATTGCCCTCAGGGTAGATTTTAGCTGAGTCAGTCATTTAAAAAGGTGTGTTCGCTGAAAGGGAGTGATTATCTCTGTGTTTGTCAGTGTCTCACTCTGTAAGAGAGTTGATGGATTGAGTACAATTTTGTGCGTGTGGGTGGTTGAGGCACACACTCGGCTCTAAGTTAAGGGTCAATGACGAGTTTTGTTTATCCAGAGTTCCTTTTGATTTGGGTCTCAGTGATATATGCTGCTTCAGCAGTGCTTTCAGGGCATTCATTTCACGTCAGCGCCATTTGGTCAGCGTGTTGCATTCCTAATGCATTTAAGGTCTAACGTGGTAACAGATATGGTGATTAGCCATTTTTCTGGAGCTCTCTTTTCAGAGTTAGAAATGCCTTGTCTAATCGGCTTTTAAACTGAAAATGTTTTTCTAATAAAGACCAGTGAAAAGGACATTTTAGGTGGAAGTTTTTGTTTTCTTTTAATTATGTGCTGTCTTTCAGTTTACTTCCTGTTTAAAGTTAGAGTGTGGTTTTGTGATTTTGTTTCAATCCCGTATTCTCTGTTATGTATTTAGTGAGTTTTTGTCTGGTCTTGTCTGAATCTCCCTCAACTTCCTGGCTCCTCTGTTGTGCTTGGATTGTTGTTGTTCTTTTTTTTAAATTTAGTTTAATATTCTGAATTTTCTGAGACCTAAGGGCATAAGAAAAAAAAACTAAAAGGGACTTGATAAACTGTCAGCTATTAGTTCCACTGAAGAATATTTCCCTGAACCGTGACTGCTGTGTTAATTTCCTATTCAATCAATGCCGCGTGCCACTAATCAGCCTGGCTTCCGTTTATTCTGCAGTGAGTCTAGCAAACCGTCTTCTCTATCTGCCCAAAAATTAGATGCTCTCCATCTTTGTCACAAGTTTAAACAAGCACTTCATCTCAGTGGACTTAGAAGTAATTTTCTAAAATTTCCAGCATCTTTATATCAAAACACTCACCTTAAACATTCATAATCCTGATAGGATTAGGTAAGAAATAAGAAGTAGAAAAAGAGTTAGTTAGTTCTAAAGCAAAGATTTCTAATAGCCGCAGATCCCACACAGGGCAAATCTCAATCCATTCTTCTTTGCAGAAGCGGTTTAGCTGTGCAAAATTGTTAGGATGCATAGGGTGTAGTGCTTTGACCCTTCATCAGTTTTTGGTTTTGACAGCTCTCTGTCTCTTTTTCTCTGCTCTCCTTTTTGCTTAGTTTGTGTTTTCTTTTCTTTTTTACAGTGAAATTTTTTGCCACAAGAACAAAACTGTTCTGAGCACAGGAGACATCGTAAAGTTTTCCAAACTTGCAGAAACCATGGAAACCATTGCAGAGAAAGGAGCAGAGGATTTCTACACTGGCAAGATAGGGCATGACTTAATCCAAGACATAACAGCTGCAGGTTGGTGCAATGTCAGCATTAGCAGCCTGAGGGTTTGTGTTTGAAAAGGAATTAAATGGAAAGGAAAAATGACTTTTACTCAGTGTTATGAAAAAAATCGAATCTAATTTAGGGTAAAGTTTGTTATATACGGTCTGTGTGTCTGTCTCAGGTGGGAACTTGACTATAGAGGATTTGAGGTCATTCCAGGTGCAGGTCCAAGATGCTTGGACTGTTCCTTTGGGAGATGCTAAACTCTACATCCCTCCACCCCCTGCTGGAGGGGCCCTGCTTGCCTTCATTCTCAAAGTCATGGAAGGTGTCGTGTTTTGTGTGATTTTCTTTTTGGCTAAGCCGCTGTAACAGCTGGATGAAATTTCAATTTAAAGAAGCAGTTAAACAGTTCTTAGCTCACAAAAGCTTAAAAAGATTATCACTGTCTTTTCTGCAGGGTTCTCGCTGACGCCAAACTCTCTGGTTGGTGACAAGAAGATTGAGATGTACCATCATTTTATAGAGGCAGTTAAATTTGCTAATGGACAGAAGAAGAGCATTTGTGATCCAAAGTTTAATAACGGCAAGGTTGGGATCTGAAATATCTTTTTTCTTACTGAGACTGGGGACATTTTTAATACAAGGGCAAGAAATTGAATTCTAAAGTCTGGGTATATATTATGTATTATTTCATGTATTTTATATTATGTTATTTATATACACTGCTCAAAAAACTCAAAATGGATATCTATAATATGTTAAGAATGAAGGGACTTTGCATTGTTTGATGGAAATGAAAACAATCCATCTACAGAGGGATGAATTCAAAGTATCCCTTAATCCCTTAGAGAGGTGTTCCACTGGATTTAGTACAGCTGAGCGTGGGGGAAAATCAATAGTCCTTCATCTTTAGGAGCTGCCTGCATACTCTTGCCAAATGAGGCCGGGATTGTCACAGAACAGGAGGAACCCAGGATTCAGTTTACCAGTGTAGTACTGACAGTAGGTCCAAGGATTTTAACCTGGCACCAAGGGACAGTCATGGTGTCATTGCCTGTCAAATGCTCAGGGTGAACCTGAACCCTTAGGTCACCCTAATGAAGTTTGTTTCTCATTGTTGGATCAGAAACATTTACGCCACTGGTCAGCTGAAGGTTATTTTGTAGCTCTGGCAGTGCTCATCCTGTTCCTCCTTGCACAAAGTACTAGATACTGGTCCTGCTGTTGGGTTAAGGACCTTTTACAGCCCTGTCCAGCTCTCCTGCCTGTCTCCTTCATGTTCTTAAGACTGTGCTGGAAGACACAGCAGACGTCTTACCAACCTGGACATGTTGGACTAGATAGTCGCCTCATGCTACAAGCAGTAACTTCCACCCCAGCCAAATGCTAAACTAGTGAAAAAAACAGAAAAGATGTTTGTCCTTAAAAGCAGATGTTGCCCTTCTAATGTGACTGTATTTAATTTCATTAACACCAAATGAGCTGGAACTGATTAACAAGTCTCTCTGCTAATTTACTGACCAGAACACTATCCCACAAGTTTAACTGACCTGATGCTTTACCCTGATTAAAAAGTGTGCATCTGATTTTTTTTTTTTTTGAGCAGTTAATTATATAACTTCTTACAAAAGAACAAACAAGCAAAACAGTGAATTAAAGAGAAGAGAATAAATCATGTCTCATTCGAAGTTTACAACCCCCAACTCAAAAAAGTTGTGATGCTGTGCAAAATGTAAATAATAACAGATTTCGGTGGTTTGAAAATTTCATAAGCCCACATTCTACTAACAAGCATAAAAATCCATTTAAATCAGTTTTTTTAAAATAGGTCATTTTAAATTTGGCAGCATTGTGTTTCAAGAAAACTGGAATGGGGGCAGGAAAAACAACAAGGAAGTCATATGTGAACATGATCCAGAAACGCTGCCGTTTTCTCTAGAAGAGTGGATTTGGTGAAGTGGCCTGCATGTAGTCAAGAACTTTTACCAACTAAACGCATTTGGAGCATCATCAAATGGAAAATACAACAAACAAGACCACATCTGGAACTGAGGAGACCAGCAGCTGGTCTCCTCAGTTCCAGATGTTTGCAAACTGTTGATAAAAGAAGAAGTGGTAAACATGGCCCTCTCTCAAGGTTTTTGAGACGTGTTGCTGCCATCAATTTCTAAATTACCTCTTTCTTTTTTTAATAATTGTATATTTTCTCACTTTAAACATTTGACATGTGTTCTGCTGTGAACAAAATGTGGGTTTATGACATTTTCAATGTGTCTTTCGAAACATTTTATAAAGCATCCCAACTTTTAGGATGTTAGGATTCTCAAACCAGAAATATCTGGGATATCTTAGAAATGTTTCATGATGCTCTCCTTTTAGTGTGCAGAACACTTGATTGATCCCACCTTCATTGATCGCATCAGGAAGATGATTTCTTCAAACATGACCCATGACAACTCTTACTACAACGTCACGCCTTCTTCAGATCACACTGGGACGACACACGTGTCTGTCCTGGATGAAGATGGCCTGGCCGTCTCTGCCACTAGCACCATAAACCAAGTGTGAGCAAGAAGAGTTGTGTTATAGGAAACACACTAATGTTAGGTGTATCCATCATCCCCTCAGCTGACTGAGTACCCTTTGTTCTGTAGATTTGGAGGAATGATTTACTCTCCACGTACAGGCATCATCCTCAACAATGAGCTGGCTGACTTTTGCGGGAGAACAGACACACTGAGGGCAGGTGAAGTTATATACGACAACTAAATTACAGACGTTTCACGATGTCATCACCGAGTCTGATTTCCATCTGATGTTTTATTTTTACGTAGGCGAACGACCTCCATCCTCAATGAGTCCAGTGATACTGGAGTCAAAGTCTGGAGGTCTTCTTATAATTGGTGGATCGGGAGGAAGCCTGATTACGTCGGCAATGGCCTTGGTAATTCAATAATTAAAAACTCTGTTTGTTTCCCTGTTTGTATACTTCTTTGTTTGTTTACTCACAGTTCTTTTATCCTTGCAGTCTATAATAAATCACCAGTGGCTGGGGATGAGCTTGAAAGATGCCATTACTGAGCCCATAATCTTCGTCGACTCAGAGAACAACGTACATTTTGAATCTCGTTTTGATGAGGTGAAGTACTTCCCTTTATCCTCGCTATCCATTAATGATATTCAAATTCACAAGACTGTCTATCAGAAAAAAAGTCATCTGTAATAATGGATTCTGAAGAAGATTAGCAGTCCATAATCCTACAAAGGCAGATTTAATTTTTCTGTAATCTCTTAAGGATAAGTAGTATTAATGTTTTGTCTGTGTGTGTGTGTTGTTGTACCCTTAGTCTGTGTCAAAAGGCCTAAAGGAACATCTTAAACACAAAACCGGGAACTGGCCATACTTTCTCAATGTGGTCAATGCTGTGGAAAAGGAGAACAACTGCATTGCTGCTATGTCTGACAGCAGGAAGATGGGAATGTCAGCTGGATACTGACCACAAGGACGCGTGACCTTTCCACTAATCTCTGCCCTTTAGACTAACTGACCCTTCACAATTAAAAGTAACCATATGTGCTGAAACACTGACAAATGAAAGGTGAACAAAAGGTGCTGTGGCTCCATCCAACTGGACCAATCAGGAAACTACTCACCTTAGAGGATAACTCCAATTTATAATTACTTCAAATCCAATCAATCCAGGCTTTAGAAACAAGTTTATTTTGAGGTGAAATCTGCACTAAATATATAAATAAAAGGGTGTTTAAATTTCTATTCATCAACTACATCTATGCAGATATTAGGAAATAGGGACACTCGGGTGGAGTTTGTTTCCAGTCAAGCACCATTGAGCTATTGCAGAAAAGTGCCCTGAGATGATGTAATAAATGTGACACACCGTTTCCACTGAACTTTGCTTTCATCCATGTGTCAACCTTTCTACCTTCAGCAGGTGTTGACAAGTTTCTGTATGTTTCTTTTTTTATGTAATCCTTGAGAATTCCCATGAAAACAATGAGATAAGAAAATACAGTCGCTGTGTGTACCAGGAGCATGCACAGCTACAGAAAGTTCAGGACAATGTTCAGCTAGGAAAGCGGTCTCTAAAGTGTTGTGAATGTTTGAAATGCTCTGTCTTAAGTACATACACACTTGCATGTTTTTATGGCACTAGCCTCGATGACAGTTGTCAAAGAGGACGATAACTTTAATTGGTTTGTCAAAGTTTCTGTCACAAAATTCAGCCGACCACACTGACTGTTTGAAAACTGCTTTTGGTTGACTGCACAGGCCGTCTGTCCCGTCAGAGCTACTTTTAGTGTTGCCTACGTGTGCCCAGAACTCTGCAAGAGTAGCGGGCTAAACTGAAATGTTAATATCTGACCAACGGATACACAAATGATCACTCCAGCCACAAAGGTGCTCATATTTGATTTCATGCACTGTTGGAGAAATGTGCACTGAGTGTGTCTGCTAAATCAGTTATTGAAACGTAATTCTTTGTAAGAAATATTAACTCAAGATGAGCCATATAACCTTTTTAAAGTGACATCCTGGCAGCTTCCTTAACAAGGAACTTTTACTGTGACCTAAAAGATGTTACTCTATGTGAAATAACCTAATCCAAAAAAGCCTCCCCCCAAAAAATGTATTTTATATATTTTAACACACCTTGCATATTTTGTTTTTTATGTTTTATGAACATATTTTGTATTGTTTGTAATAAAAGTCCTTCTAAACCACAAAGTCTTTCTTTAAACACGTATTGCTGGTTGTTAGTACAGTATGATGGGAATAATTCTATTTGGTGCTTTCCCCTTTTGCCTTATGCGTTTATACAGAGCAGCAGTGGAACAAAGAAAGCAGTAATGAGATACGTTTCAGCAGAGAAACTTATGAATTAGTAATGATTTCTTAAGTGGATTCTGCTCCGTTCTCCTTTGAGGCTCTAGATGAGAGTTATGAGAACATGCAAATTTTACTCCGTGTGAAGCGCCACTGTCTTTTGTTGTATGACAAATGAGTTAATCTGGATAAGTTGCAACTTCACGACTTTAGTGCCACGATCTTGCCCTCTTTGTATAAATAACAACCACTTAAAGTGAGCCATCACTTTAAAGTGTGCAAAAATAGTCTTTCTCACTCAGAGCGGTTAAATAATCCTGTGATGACTCAGCACACTTTCGCTCACAAAGTCCTTTGATGAGGCCAATTATCTTAACAGTAGTTTGATGCTTTTATTATGTCAGTTTTTGTGTCATTATATGCATTTGTCACAATGCCATTCGAGGCAGTGAGTCAAATTACAACTACATGTAGACTCTGATATACACAGAGAATTTGGATTTTTTTCTTTCTTAGCCTAGAGGGTTAGTAAATTGGTCTGAGTTGCATAACTTTGAATTTAATCATATGTGGAAGTGAGACTTTGCTTAATTGGGCCCTGAAGGAAAATTTCCGATTTTTTATTTATTTTTTATTTTTGCAGCTTCTTCTCAGAGCACTTGTAAGCACAGGAGGTAGCAGCTCAGGATAATAACAATAAAATAAAATAAAATTGTGGTATGTTAAATGTAATATTGGCACACACGGTGCGATTGCACTTTCACCCCAATTACTGTAACTCTACACCTGCTCCTGCCACTACTGGCAAAACTGCCAATGGATGGTAATGGTTCACAGGTGAGATAGTGCCCAAACACCAGATAACAGAGAGTGATAAAAGTCCAAAATACATATCTCAAATCTCAGGCGAGAGGTCATTACATCGTAACATTACATAACAATCAAGACCAACTGTTCAGGTAAAACATAAAATGTACGTGGAATATCTGGAGTGGAACAAACGAAACAAAAAACCGTAGCCCTGTCTTGCTCGCCACAGTACAGTCATCTACACATTTTTATAGTTCTTCTATTTTTCTTGTTCTTCTTTTCTTTTAAAATATGTAAAAACAAAATCATAAATTAGGTCAGATTCAGTAAGAGCCTGTATGTGTAGGAAGATATCTTTGTGAAAAATGATCTTCTCTCTGAGGCTTACATCAAAGAATTCGAGCATCAACATGGATTTTGCAATGCCAATGAGTCTCACTTTAGTAACTACGCACACAGAGACATTAAATCATACCTCTCGGCAGGTAGGTCTCCCCCTATCTCCCCCTGCAGGAAACTTTTGGCTTTATTTATGTAAAATAAAACCATTGGCTTTTATCCAGCCTTGAGCAACGTTGTGAAAAATAGCACTGCGTCCGAGGTTTGTTCCAGGAGCGGGAATATTTCAGCGGCCAAACTTTTTTTCCGATGTAACTGTAACTGTCAGAATGGTGATATTCGCCTGCTTTGTATGCCCATCGCAGTTTAATGAAAGTTAAAGACCTCACCTCCGCTGTACTGAAGCTGTAAGCTAGTGCTAATCAATATGTGTGCATGCAGAGAAACAAGTACAAGCAAGTCACAGTTTTTAAAAAATGAGGGCAAGGACTTCAAACGGCCTCTTGAGGCTGGCTCCAAAAGCAGTTTACACTTATACAAGTTGGCAAGTTTCGGTCCCTTTGTGAGAAGAGAGGATAGAGATGAATTTGTTTTTTAAGTGTATTGAAGTTTGAAGCTATGTGTTACCTTACAGGAGTATAGGCCCTTTGAACTTGTTCAGTGTTAAAGACCTCAGTGTACCAGCCATGTTGGTCACGTTGTGTGCTGCCGCTAACGTCATGGCACACTCACATTCATGTATGCTCACCATTACACTACAGGTAGCACTTGCAGTATTCTCCTGAAGGATAGGTGTCGCAACTCAGACAGTACCTCAGAATGTCCTTGGGCAAGATGCTAACCCCAAGTTCCTCTCCGATGGATCCATCAGAGTATGTGTTTGAATGTTAGATAGAAAGCACTTATGTAGAAAAAGCATAGAAAAAAGTGCTTGTATGAATCAGCAAGTTGTGTAAAGTGGTCAGTTGGAGTACAAAGGTGTCATTTGCCATTACTAATCATTTACCCTTTCGACACAGAGGAGCAGCAGCTCTACTCTGAGGCCCTTTCAAATGACTAAACTCTTCAGCCTATCACTAAGAAAGATGCCAGCCACACTTCAGAGAAAGCTCATTTTCACCACTTCTATCTGCAGTCTCGTTCTTTCAGTCACTACCCAGAGCTCGTGACTGTAAAGTAGGGACGTAAATCGACATGCTCCTCTCTCTTTTTACCACGATGGACCAGTACAGTGCGTGCATCACTGCAGATGCCGCCCAAGTCCGTCTGTCAATCACTTGCTCCCCTCCCCCCTCACTTGTGAACAAAATCCCAAGATACTTAAACTCTTCCACTTGTGGCAGCATCTCATCACTGACCCAGAGTGAGCACTCCACCCTTCCCTGGCTGAGGACCATGGCGTCAGACTTGGAGGTGCTAATTCTTATTCCCACCGCATCACTCTCAGCCGCAAACTGCTCCAGTGTGAGCTGGAGCCTGACAAAGGGAACAGAACTACATCATCTGCAATAAGCAGAGATGAAATTCTGGGAAGAAGGGAAAAAAACCAAAGATTTCCACTGCCAGTGTCACAGCTGGGGTCATGTTTATATATACTGCAACTGTCTGCAAGTAGATCATGACAAAAGTGATTTATCCCTCTGAGGGTGAAAAGTGAAAAAGAGAAAAACAGAGGAAGGAAAAAAGCAGCAGAAAAAGGATGTTTCCATGAGTAATTACAGTCTGGTATCATAAACATTCACTGACTGTGATGTTAGTTAAACAGAAGCATAAAAGTGGCCTTCATTTCACTCAGTGTATGGCGAGGCTAGTTTATGTTGTATGGAAACCACAGAAATCATGGCTGGAAACTTTATCTTTAGCTCACTAGTCCGTTCACAGCCTTATAAACATATCTGGTCGTCACGTCTGATGTTGCTGAATAACATTCATCATTATACGACTGGTATCACTTGCACCATTGAGTCACCTCAATATTTGATGCCAGGAAATGGGCACTAATTTGGGAGTGGTTTTGTGTTTCACAATGGGTTCATTGATGACAGGTGAATTTGATTGCACTCATATACCTACCTAATTATATTCCACACCACAAACGCTACTGCTTTATAGCCTGCGTCTCTGTGCAGGTATGTTACACAGCTCACACTTAATTGGTTTAAATTAAAAATCTTTACACTAGACTGTTTGCTGCTGTCATGTAAATTATATAATTAAGATTCGGTTGAATATCTGGTTATGTTTTCAGTCTCTCTGTGTAGAACAGGCTGCAAAAATTGCCTTGCTGAGGCTGGAGTGGTTGCTGGACTACTCTGCACAGGATGGGAGGACAACAGCTGATCCCTGTTGAGGTTGTCAGCCTGTGGGGTGTAGCTGATTTGTGGCATAGCTGTCCCTGGCCTTGGACTGTATAGTTTATCCCTTTTGAAAGTGGGAGACTCAACTTTAATATGATGAATATTGTAGCTGCTGGGATTGTTTCCCATTAATCTCATTGATTTGACTAATGAATTATATCTTAGAATTAGTCTGAGAAGGTCAGAGTTAGAATCTTGCTACACAAGTTAAACTATAAATATGACTTGTTACTGATTAGGCCGGCAATGAAACGTTGCCATGGTTGTCTGAACTAAGGAAGTGCTAGTCACATATTAATGGGGTATCCTGTATTGACAGGTTGTCTCATTTTGTGTGTGGCTTGTATTGCCTCGTTTTAAAAATGTCACATTAAGTTTTCCTACATATGTTTGTATTAAACGGATGTAGGAAAACTTGTCTGCTGGTTTATTTTACTGCTTTCCTGCACAGTTGTACACCATGGTAATGGTTGTCTTAGATCTACAATTAACAATTAAATGTGGAGAATGGTTAATAATTAATGGTGCCATGTGGGGGGTAGGTGATGTGTTTAGCTGGGGCACCTAATAAAATTATGCTTAGGGCCCCATAACACCTTGACCTGGCCCTGCACTTGATTTATGACCTCAAAACACTTGAAGGTCGGTCAGTCGCTAGATTCACATCTTAAATTCGATACAGGATTGTGTTCGTTTGGTAAATTATGGTCCCAGCTGGAGTCTAATAAACTATATAATAGGGTAAGCTACTGGGCTGAATGTTGTGCAACAAGTTTTTGAGTGATAAGAGTGCAGAGTCTCTGTGTCTTTGTCAGTTCCATCCTTCACTTATTAGATCTGGTGTCAAAACACCAAGATGGAGTCATGGTTTAACTTTGTAAACATAGTTTATGATCCAAGTATTGCTACAAAAGAAAATAAAAATAAAGGAGAGAGAACAACATGGAAACAGCCAAACTACACAGCTCTGGGCTTCAAAAGTTGCAATTTATTTATTTTTCAATAAATATATGGTAGGTGCAGAGAACAAGTCACAGCTTTGTGTGGAAACATTGGTTCTATTACATATGAGCCAGTCACTTATAGCAAATATATATATATATTTCTATATATCTAATCTAACACTGTTATGTATTTAATTAACTTATTATGTAACTTTAGCTGAGTGAGAGGTGAAAATGGACGGCAATAGCTGTAATGTTTTTATGAGGTCATTAAAAGCCAATGAACTTGGGATTCCTGGACATTGGCACGTGTTATGTGTGGTGTTTGAGATGTTGCAGTTTCTTATTACAGTAGCAGATTTCAGTTTGGCGGATGTCATGTGTCAAAACAATAACAGGAAACTGCTTTACATATCTACTAATCTGTGCTTCATAAATAGATTGAGTCGTGTGCGCTGGGTGTCTGAACAGTTTTGTTTGTTTTTACTATTTAAATTTCTTTAATTTAATTTAAAAAGTACATAACAAAGGATAACAGCTAAACTACTCTTTCAATGGCTTTTGAATTTTTAAAGACTTTGTTCACTAGATTGATGTGATCATTAGAATGATGTGAAGTTCAGAAGACATCAGACTCAGCCAAGGTACAGTGTTAAAGTATAGCTTGTACTGGTTAAAGGCTTGTACAGCTGCTACTAGCTTTTTTGTACAATCAGTACAAAAACAACTGGTGCCCAAGACAAGCGCCCATGTTTGCTGAATCTTTATTAACTTTATAATCTTTGAGGTTATCCCACTGGTGTCAAGGTTCACAAAACTAGAGTATCTTTGCATAATCATAGGTGTGTTTATGACTTCAGTATCCTGCTGCATACCCCCCCTTGCGAGGATCGGACTGAGCATACAGCTTGTCATCATGACGCAGCACTCCCTGCACAACGGCTCCCGTCGATGTGAGGAGTTCTGTTTCATGGTTCTTCTTCGCCAAACCGTCCAGGACATCCTGGAAACCAAAGCATGAGTGAAGACAGACTCTAGGGTGTGCCATGTAAACATGGGGGGGGGGTTGTTTTTTGTCTGTTTTTTGTCCATTAACACTGCTGTTTTTGCATGACAGCAGAGAGATATATTTTAATACTTTTTGCATTATACAGTAGTTGTAAACGGTACTTGTAAAGAGCACTTTTGATAAGAGAACTGGAGTGCTGGTCAACAATCACCAGACATGTAATGGTAACATATAAAAGCGAGTATGTAAAATGTTAAAAATGTAATCATATAAAACATGATTGAGCTTTGGACCAGGAAGTCAGTGTCTGCTTTAAGAAAAACACAAACGCAGATTTTAAAGGGTTTTTTGGTTTGAGGGGTGGGGTTTTTTTACCTTTTTGGACAGTGAGAAGTTTGAAATTAATTAAGTATAACACTCAATTACTAAAACAATTTTTTTCAGTTCATGTATGGAAATTCAAACTGAATTTGAAAATTCAGAACAGCAGTAATTATACTTTTGCATTAAAAGTACAATTTCAATTAGTGGATTAACTGTTGCAGAAAAAAATAAAGGTTTGTAGTTGCCAACACTGCTAATTCAGAGTAGCTGTGGGATTAAATTACGCTGTAAAAAAATCAATTTGTCAAGCACTGTATTTGTGATGTACAAATATATCACCTAAAACTTTACTTTTTTTCAGTTTTCTCTTCCTCTCTCCCCTCTTCTCCTCTCTGTGTAATCTGATTACAGAAGGAAGTCTGGCTCTAGAATCATTAAATCATCTGTAAATGTTTCTGCTTGCAGTCCAGTTTTCAGCTCCACCACATTCCCATATTATAAACTCAGTAAATATCAGTTTTGTTACAGCCTTTTTATAATTTTTCTATTCTGCTCCAGCCTAGCCTGACAAGTTTTCTCTTCAATTTTGTGAACAGAGGTGAAATGCCACAAATTAGACCATCAAGCGCAACCTAGTAGCCTACAACCATTTCCTCCCCTATTGTTACACTACTTTTACACATGAAGCTAAAATTAAACAAGGTGTTCCCAGTTCTTTGGTTTATACAGCGTTTCTCGGGCTTGTGAATAAAAGATTGTTCCCCTGCACACCACACCACCGCCCAGTTGTTGTTTACTGTTTGTGACACTCACTTTGTCAAATCCAGGCTCCGCTACAGTGACGTTAGGACTCAGCTGGTTGTGGACCCTTGGATCTAACACAGCTTCTTTCAGATCATAGTTGAAGAACAGGGTGTTTAGAATCACCTAGATAATAAGTATTAAATAGAAACCAATAATTAGTTTCTATATTAATTGTGTACAAATGAGCGTTTTACATAGGTATCGGCACGCATTTTACCTGAGCCACCGAGGTGGTAATTTGTGTTCCTCCTGAAGCTCCGACCACCATCTTCACTTTGTTGCTTTTGTCAAAAAGGATTGTTGGACACATTGAAGACATTGGCCGTTTCCCTTTTTAAAATGATATGTTGAGTCAGAGCAGATTCATGTGCATGCACACAAAATATTATTCAGTAACCAGCAATAACCATGCTGACATCTGCATGACTTCTAATCAGTCTGTTATTAAAAAGCTCATCTGTCTTGCACGGTCGCTGGTTTTGAGGCCCTCTTATGTGTGTTCTCAGTCTGTACGAGCATGGTGGCCATAACCTTACCTGGCCTGATGAAGTTGTTCGGTGAAGGAGGCACACCAAAGCTGTTTGTGATGTCAGGCGAGCTGAAGTCGTCCATCTGATTGTTGAGAATGATCCCTGTTGATGCTGACATAACTTTGGAGCCCAAACTGCAAAAAAAAACAATAACCAATAAGACATCACATAAGTTGTTCACACATGAGTGATTAACTTCATGAGTGGTCAGTTAGGAAGTCGTACTATCGGTTGATAGTGCTGGTGGCAGCCACAGCACTTCCATCTTCAGCTACTACTGAGAGGTGCGAGGTCCCGTAGTTTTCAGGCAGATAAAACTCCGGCTCGTAGTAGTTCATGTGATGTGTGGTTTCATCAGTAATCTTTTTACGGAGGGCATCGGCATACAAATGTGAAGTCATATTCTGGATGAGCTTTGGGGGAGAAATATTATAATTATACACATGCAAAACCTAAAAAGGTTTCCTATTATTCTGTCCTCAGGTTTTAAAAATTCTACCTTAATCAGAATATCCAGGGTAATTTTGTTTTTCTCTTTTCAAACAGTGTCGAACAATCACTAGCTCATGGAGGACTAACATCAAATTTGGATTAATTTCAATTGTTTTTTTCAATTTGTTTGCTTTATTTCATTTTAGAAGTAATGTCAAAAACTCCTTTAATATTTAGATTTGTTTTCAGCAGAGATTTTAATTGTATAATCTATAACCTTACATCTGTGATGTTGAGAAACCTCCGATCTCCGAGCATGGTTCTCTTTGCGTAAGCGAAACGATACGCCTCCACCATGCGGTGGTAGGTTAGGATCTTTTTCTCAGTGCTTGCCACGCTATCTGAGGTGAAGTTGTAGCCTGCAGAAAATACAACAATCTCATTTAAAACACAGCCTTACCCACAAATGAAATCATCACAAAGGTAGATGAGTGTGTGTGTGTGTGTGTGTGTGTGTGTGTGTGTGTGTGTGTGTGTGTGTGTGTGTGTGTGTGTGTGTGTGTGTGTGTGTGTGTGTGTGTGCTTTATCCCGTCATTCCAGCTGCTCTAGTAGGTAGCAATAAGTCAAAGGTGCTTTTATTGAACTGAAAAGAGATGTCACTGTGCTGAAAAGTTACAGTGGATCAGTGTCTTGCAAATATTTGAGTCTTATTCTGTCAAGACTGACTGGTCCATGCTATACAAAAGGCAGCTCAGATAAAAGACAATTATCTTTGGATCCTCACTACTTCAATAAAATAAAAGCTCTTTACATCCCACATTTTCAACCTGGAGCACCAATTTATTGTTGGGATGTTTTTTTGACAATTCACTGAAAATCATCACAAAGGTAGATCTGTGCTTTATCCCGTCATTCCAGCTGCTCTTAGGTAGCAGTCAAGTGCTTTTTATTACCAGTGCTCTGTAAGACTGACTGGTAGTGCAAAGGCAAGATGCTTTTCTATCCCAGCGAGACGAAGCACAGGCTTACCACTCAAGATGTTTAATATCAGCGAGAGCACAGGGCCGCTAGCGGGGGCATTGGGAACAACCATGGTGTACTCCCCCACGTTCACCCTTAAAGGGTTCTCATCCAAGACAGGCGTATAATCTTGCAGATCCTCCATTGTGATGATGCCGCCTAAACACAGATTGACAAACACTGTGAACGCACACTTGGACAGAACTGCTGCTTTGCACAAATCCTCTTTATCCTGAAAATTAGATGTGCAGAGAGGTGTATGTGGTAGTTATTTAAAGACTAAATATAAAGACTATTTATGGAAACTGTGTATATCGGGTTTTCTAGGTACAGAAACATGATCTTATCTGCAGAAACTGCTGGTCTGATAAGTCTGTCTGCAACCCTCTTGACTCTAAGTCCTCTGTCTATGGTTTAAAACTGGGAAGATAGTTGCCACTGTGCCAAGTTATCAGCACAAGAGAACTGTCTGTCCTGATTTCTCCCAGCTGTGCTCTCCTTCTGCCAGACTCAGTGTATTTAAATCAATTCAGTCCTGATGTTGAGTGGTGGTGAATTTCTTTTCCCTATATGTGATTTTGAGTTTACAACTCATCTGCATTTTGGGTTTTGACACTAACCCATTTAATTCAAAACTGGGAAGATAGTTGCCACTATCAGCACAAGAGAACTGAAAAAATGTCTGCTTATTGAGGGTGGTGAATTTCTATATATGTGAAAACTGTTTTATACTTTGTAAAATTAAAAAAAGTACCTGCTGCCTGGATATCTGCCACAAGCTTCTGAGCCAATTCTCCCTTGTAAAAAGCATCAGGACCCTCTTCGGCTATTTTCCTATAGGTTTCCGCGAGCTTGGTAAATTTAACAGTTTCATTTTCTTTGAGGACGTCGTTTTTCTCCCCGCAAAAAACTTCACTGAAAGAAGAGAAGATGAGTTACGATGGCTTTAGTCACTGTCTAAATAATGTCACAGTTTTTATAGGTATAGTTCCCTTCTTCTCACCACAAGGTTGGGTCATTCATGATGGTTTGCTTATTACTAGACAGAGCTGAGGCAAGTGCCTTTCCCAAAGGAAATCCTTTCTCTGCAAGTTCAATGCTTGGCATAAACAAATCTTTCCAAGGCAGTTTTCCATGTCGCTGGTGTGCCAACTGGTAACCTCGAATCTCCCCTGGCACAGCAATCGCCAACCCTCCTAATAACAATGAGGATCAGGCACAGGGAAGTCTTTATTTATTTTGGTACACTGAATTTCTTTAGAGGTTTTTAAAATATTTTTTTAATCTAAAGGACTGTTTAATTATTTATTTTACAAAGAAATCTTTAAGAAATTACACTCTGACACTGATCACCCTTTTCTCCATCACAATCACAAAGTCATCAGCTTCCCTCAGTTTGTTGCCATGTCAGATAGTGCTGGTTAAACATTACCTTTCTGGGATAGATCTGTACTGTTCCCAAACATGTTTTCTGTTGCATTGCGTGGCGCCGTCTCCCTGGCCTCAATGATCTCAACTCTCCCTGTGCAGATCAGGAAAAGCATTTAGGGGCCCGATGACGTGGAAGCTTTATGGGTTTGTTGTGTTAGTGGGAAAGTGTAAGAACAGAGTATTTGAAGTAAAATGCATTTAAGATGGAAGGTGTACCAGTCTTTGCATTATAGATGGTGAAGAGCTGTCCTCCTCCAATGCCAGTACTATGAGCATTCATCAGTCCAGCACACAAAAAAGCAGCTATAGCAGCATCTACAGCAGAGCCCCCTCTCAGCAGCATGTCCCTGAGGTTAAAAAAAAAGGAGATTAAGTGGGAAGGGAAGGTGCTGGAAGTTTTACAGTTAAGATCCTCAGACTCTGAGAAATAAATGCAACATGCATCTGCATTTAGGTGAATCTGTTTCAGTGCCTTCAGAAGTATCTTGTGGACAGATCTTACCTCCCGATCTCTGAACATGGTCCAGCGTCTGCTGCCACAGCTGCCTTAGAGTACCCCCTCTCACTTCCTGTCTCCCTTCTCCCCACACCAAAGTAGACGCCCACAAAAGTAGCAGCTGCTGCCAGCAGCAGTATTGTCAGCGCCACAATAATTGTCTTCTTTTTCATTTTTGTTCCTCAAACACAACAGATAATTTCTTTAATACCTCAGAAGACTTGGCTTGTATTTTAAAAGTTGCAATGTTGATCTAAAACAAAGCAGCAGGAACATGCAAAACACTGAGGAAATTATACATCCTAGACATACAATACAGGTTTAAATATGTAATATTAACACCATACGTTGTGCAATGTGTAACCAAACATGACTGCTCGCACCTGTGAGGTTTGAACTATGTACCAGTTACATAAAGAGGTTGTAGATTAAATTAATTCAGCAGAAAGAAAACTAAAACAATATCATGTCTAGTGGCTTGGGTAAATAATTTAGAAATTTAGTCATCATTATACAGCTACACTCATCCTGTATTCCCATTTGATCGAGGTCAGTAATGCCAGTTTGAGGAGAAAATTTGAAGATTTGATAAGTCTGTGGCACAAGATTTCCAACGCTGTGTAATATTAACATAACCACAGTAAGAGACATAAGAGAATCCATTTCTAATACTTCCCTGAAAAAACTTATTGGAAATTGTAGCCTGCAAAGCTCCACTACACGAATAAAACCAGAGAATGTGACAGGAAAGCAAATTAATAGCTGCACAGCACATTTAATATTGGTGTACATCAGTATAAACTGACACGTTATACAAAGCTGTCATCTGTTTTCACACCTCACTTACAAAATAACTTCAATAAACTAAAAACTGCCCCATTCTTGAATTTAGATTGAACATTTTGCTTTCACAGATACGAATCAATCACCTGTCTTACTTCAGTTCCTCTCGGGGTCTCAGCAGAAGGCTGCACGCTGTGCCACGGTCTGCAGGAGTTGAACGGTAAAAGGCTCACTCAAGGTCTCGATGTGTGATCGTCACAAAGTAGTTAAACTTTAAACCATCCCACCATAAAACACCATACTTGGGGTGAAAGATGCGGGCAGAATGAAAGTAAAGAAAATGAAAAAAAACCTTAGACGACAGCTGTTTTCAAATAATTACTTTTCTGTATTCAGCCAACTTTCTAATATCCACAGACAATTGCACAACCCTGGAGCTGAGAGTAAGAAATAATCGCCAGATGAAAGGCTCTTTATCTCTGGTAATACTTTATCTGTGAAAAAGATTAACCAGCAGTAGCCTCAGTTTGCTGACAGTTCACTTTAAATAAATGCCAAATGTTTTATAGTTAACACAGGACCTGTTTCCCTGCTCTTAAGTAACGCAGCTCCTGCAGGAATGTAATTGTTTTATTTCTTTCTATGACTTCACACAAAACCTTTAATATTTAGGTTTTTAAATAAAGTGCCTCCTCTTCAGAAAAGTGAAGCCTTTCTCGGCTGCGAGGGAGAAGATCTGCCATGAGGCAAGGAAACAAACTGTGAACAAACTGCAGGAGAACCATGTGAACGATTGCAAAGCTGCCTGAGGAAGGTCAGTTAAGTAAGCATTCAGGCCGAAAGCTGCAGGGACACGATGGATTACCTTCTCTTTTTTGACTGATTTGAACCTCAAAACTTGAATTAATCCAGGAACATCTTCACTTTAGCAAAGAACCACACTTCTAATAACTAAATTAAAATATGGTGCACCTGGTGTTGAATTATGCTAAACTATGGATTTCACATTCAAATACGTCCTTGTTTAAAAACCAAGGATGTTCTATTAGAAAATCTACCCACATACATGGGTTTTTGAGAGTGCTACATCCTCACTGTGACTTTTTTTCCTAAAAAAAAACTGATGATCAGGTACATGCAGCACTTATGTGAGCAATGAACTGCATGATTGCCAGATGTAGCTAAAATTATAGGATTTTTAATTTATGATAAAATGACAAACTCATATATGCAAATTGATATATTTTTTATATGTTTATTTATATTTCTTATGTCTATTTATTATATTTGTATGGATTTCTTAAATAAGCACTCCATTTTTTTGTTTTTTGTTTTTTTAATTGAATTTTCTGGTAATTATTTAATGGTTCGGGCTTCACTGGGTTAAATTCTCTGTAAGCTTTCAGTGTAGCTCATCACAGGAAACACACACAGGTGGAAATGAGTGATGCAGCAGCGCCAACCTATTATAGAATAGAATCAAACAGAATGTGCTTTTTACTGAGAAGAGCTGCTGAATTTGATTAATCTGAATCTTTCCCCAGAGAGCAGGGCAAAGAATCAGTGATGTCCGGGGTGGGTGTGATCCATTATTATACACCTGGCTTTCCACTGGAGTCGGGGTGTCGCGCTGACCACCACCTGCCCTCACCAGCTGTGCAGCTGGCGAACCACACCATGCAGCAGAAGGTCAGAAGGCTCTCTGCTCTTGAACGATAGAAGCTGCTCAGCAGGTAGCGAGGGAGGTGAGCGTGTTTTAGCTTCCTCAGGAAGCAAAAGCCTCAGTTGGGCCTTCCCCGCCTGACAGGAGATCTATGTGTGGTTCAAATGAGGTCAGCCTAAATGTGAACACCAAGGAACCTAAAATTATCTACCTGCTCTAGTTCTTGAAGTCCACAATCATTTCCTTGGTTTTTGTAGTGTTTAAATCCAAATTATTGCGATAGCAAAAACCTGTGAGAGGCCTGACCTGCTCCCTGTAGGTCGTTTTGTTATTATGTAGAGTTGTTCACCTCAACTAAAATAATGTTTTATTCCATCCTAATGCTGGGGTTTGTCTTTAAGGATATCAGAGGCCAGATTGAGATGGTTTGCAGGATGGCTTTGGTCATTTAGCTGTATTTTCCCTATGCATGTTTTAAATTCTGGATCCCTTGTGGCCCTGTGGAGAGCATCCTCACACAGAACATCACATCCTGGTGTGGGAATAGCTGTGTTCAAGACGCTGCTGCAGGTCTCGTCCCATCTCAGTGACGAACTGTTTCGACTTCTGCAATCAGGCAGAAGTTTCCACACTATCAGGGCAAAAACGGGAGAGACTCAAGAGGAGCTCCCACTTCCACTTCCCTCATAGCATCACCAAAAGTGACAGAAACAGGACCTTATATCATATTCTTGTCACATCCCAGAACTTTTACTGTCATGTTTCATATCATATCTGATTTATTATTACATCACACGCTGCTACACTGATCATACTGCTTCACTACTATTTATGTTACTCTGGTCACTCTGTTGAATTATCCTGTTAAAATACTCTGTTTACATTACTCTGGTCACTTTGTTTACTCTACTTTCATTGCTCTGTCAATACACTGCTGTACTAATATGGCACAAAGCACTTTAACATTCCATTCGCACATTGTACTTTTGTAAGATTTAAATTTGAATTTTCCAGATTTTTAATTTAAATGTACTTATTTTTTATAATGTCTTGCACAGTCAAAGAAGCAGTTCAGGACACATTTGACTGTGTGTTGTACTTGTATGACTTTGCATGTGACAAATAAAGAACCTTGAATCTTGAATCTTGAATCTGTGGAGCCCCAACTATCAAAGCACTCAAAAATCCAATTTAGGCATATAAGGAACACAGACCTCTGACCTCTAAATTACCAAACAAAACAATTATAGTCTTCTTCTTCTTTACTAATTTGTCCCCATCACTTTGTTCCTGCTGTGATGTCACCAACAGACAGCATTGGTGTTTTCACAGCTGTAACCTTCAGGCTGTACTAAATATTCAGAGTTAGGTGCATTGCTCCATGTCAGACAAAAGAGAACAGCAACAAAATGGTGCCTTCATAATGCAACAAAACATAGAAGAGATGGGGTATTGTTATTTCCTTTTTCACAAGAACAATGAAGCTGTAGATTTCTCCTCAGGCTCCACCCGACTGACTGCCTTCCGCCAGACAGATTTTTTTTTAAAGTTTGGTTTAATGGCTTCTTTAATAAAAGATGTTATTGCAGAACTGAGGCTGAGTCAGATTACTCTAAAATATGAATTGCACTCCAAGTTTTCTAGTTAGGTTCCACCAGACTAGTCATGGAGTTTCTGTTATGGAATTTGCATGTTCAACCTGTGGCCTGCATGGGTTTTATTAGCATGATTAAAGTTCAAGGAGTAATTTCAATATACACTGGAACATAATCAGAATTATTCTGAATCTAACCACATAATCAGAGATTATTCAAGCAGTTCTTGTAGTGTACTGTATTGTTACTGTTACTGCAGTTACTGTAGTAACTGTAGTAACTGTAGTTACTCATTATTTCTTCTGATTGTGTAACTTAGATAACATTTTATCAGTTATTACCCAGCCCTGTGAGGATGAAGACTCAATATGGAGTTCATATACTGAACCACACCTTTTTTACAATACTTATCTTGAGAACATATAACACACACACACACACACTTATGACGTGTGTGTGTGTGTGTGTGTGTGTGTGTGTGTGTGTGTGTGTGTGTGTGTGTGTGTGTGTGTGTAATGCAGCAATATCATCTTGTTCTACTAACAAAACAGCTGCTTTTCATATGTGCCGATACATTAGTCTTCTTCGCTTGTTTTTCACTGTGCTATTTTTTTCTTGTAAAGGCAGCTATGTCTGTGTCATGGTCAGTTTTGAGTTTGTCGGAGGTTTGGGGATTTTTTTTTTTTTTGACATTCTTTTTTGGGTATCTTTAAATTATTGTTGAGTTTAGTTCTGCCTTGCCTTGTCCTGCCTTGCCTCACACAGCATTTTATGACAGTCTGGCATACAAGAGCATATAAGGAGCACATGGCAAAGCCTGACCCCAAACCATATATGTGGTGGTGGTGCAATGCAGGTTGGTAAATCAGTTTCTACGTTGCAGGCAGGTATGTTGAACCACTGAGACACATCAGCTAAGAAGTATGAGTGTGGCTGGGAAGGTAAAGGAATGCCTCACCCCACCAACATAAAGAGCAGTGAGCAAAGTGAGCCACAGGTGTTCTCGCAGCGCCCTAATGATTCTCCTTGAATTTAAATGTTAGCCCAAGTCTCATAAACCACACGGTGACCGTGGTGTCCCTCAAGCAGAACAGAGAGAATGAGGAATCCAGGAGATGGAGCTGCAGATCATTAAAGATTTTTTTTCTGTACACCTGCTGCTCCTGGAGTAGGCCTCCGCCTGTGAGCGCCGACACATCCTGCAGCACAGCATCCCAAAGGCTCTGCATCAGTTTGGAGACACAAGGGCAGATGAAAGGTGAGATGCACAGTAAACAAAGAGTTGGTTTTCGTTCTCAAATGTCCACTTGCATCTCTCTTCAGGGATCTGTGTAAGATTAGTCATGACTGTTCTGCACTGCTACAGTAAGTCAGAAATTATAAGGTTTCTCATTACCCACTTCACTTTTAGAAAAAGGTCTAGATTAATAAACTAATTTCTGTGTTGTTGTTACTCTTGTGTTTAGAGAAAGTGGCTGTTACCTGCTGCCATAGGCCATAATGATGCTGTCAAGGCAGAATTCAATCCAAGATGAAGGGGGGACAACCCCTCTAAATTAGATGCTTGACAAAGGTTATAGTAGGTTTCCATACAAGGAATGAAAACATGTCTGTAGGTTCTCAGTCATCCAGATCATCGTAATCTAAGGAGCTGACGTTCCCTGACATTGTTCTCTGACATTCAAACACAGCTGTTCAACCTACATGTCAAGGAAAAAGGATTTTTTGCCTCTAGCCACACTCAGCCTCACAGGTGGTTTCTCCAGTTCCACTTTCACAACTGCACCTAAATACACTTTAGGTGGAGGGTTGTTAAACAAAGTTAAAGGAAAGTTAAAGTTAAAGGAACGAGATTTAAGGGCCCACCAGCAATCTGGCAGTACTCGTCACTGGTGCATGACAGAGGGCACATCCAAAGATTTCCACAATCCATCTTTGCAGTGACGGCCCATGAACTGTTCAAACAAGGATTCGCTACTGGGACATGGAACTTCTTTGAGGCGATCCAGGGTACACTGGGTGGTGTGGGAGGAGCCCTTAAGAGGAAGGCCGACAGTCTGGTCAGCAAAGGGACATTCCTGAGGCTGCAGAACTGTTTGCTGTGTTGCAAAAGACAGAAACGGCAATCGGGTTGTTTTTTGCCAATGATGATGCAGTAGAGAAAGCAGTTCAGGAGATGCCCAAAGATGTGCCATCAATTCCATCCACTATGAGGATACATCAGGCAGTGACCATTGCCCAGGCAAAACTGACATGCAGGGACGTCGGGTGCCTGTGCACACTAAATTCTGTCACATGAGTTTTGATAACAGGACTGAAAAGAAATGCAAGCATCTTTGGCTTACAGAGCTTGTTAAACTTGTTAACATGACAGCATTACACAGCTGCAGCAGATTTATCAGCTCCACATCCGTGATGTGAGTCTCCTGTTCCACCACATCCCAAAGGTGCTCTGAAATCGTGTGACTGTGGAGGACACTTGAAAGGACATTTCAGAAACCAATCTCAGATAATCTAAGATTTGTGATGTGGTGAATCACTCCGCTGAAAGCACCCATCAGAAGATGGGTACACTGTGGTCATAAAGAGACATGGTCAGCAGCAATACTCAGGCAGACTGTGGCATTTAAACGATGCTCAGCTGGTTCTAAGGGGCCGAAAAAAATGCCAAAAAAATATATCCACATTGTTACACCACCAGCAGCCTAAACTTCTGGCACTAGCCCGGATAGGTCCATGCTTTTTTTTCAAAGTCTGATTCCTACCATTGTAATGTCACGGTGGAAATCAATGCCCATCAGACCAGGCAACATTTTTCCAATCTCCTGTTGTCCAATTTTGGTGAACCTTTGCAGATTATGACAATTGTTTTACTGTTTTTAGCTGATAGAAGTGCTGCTCAGTGTGGTCTTCTGCTGTTTTAGCCCATCTGCTACAAGATTCAGTGTGCATTTAGAGATGCGCTTCTGCGTACCTTTGTCATAATGAGTATTTATTTGACTTACTGTTGCTTTCCTATCAGCTCAAAGCAATGTGATAATTTCCCTCTGACCTCTGACATCAGCAAGGCATTTTCACCCACAAAACGGCTGCTCACTGGATATATTGTTTTTCAGACCATTCTCTGTAAACCCTAGAGATGAGTAAGTGGGAAAATCCCAGTATGACAGTCTGACTGACACCAGCAGCCATGACACGTTCAGTCAAGTCACGTAGGTCACATTTCTGGCCCACTCTTATGCTCACTTTGAACATTAATAGGTCTTGATCGGATATTTACTTTAATAAGTTGAACATGTGTACCTAACAAAGTGGCCAGTGAGTGTAAATACCACTGAAGGCAGGTGACTCATACAGACAATCTCAATAAACAGATGCATCAAAGCATCATGTTGTGATAACAAATTTCACCAAAGTGACAAAAACTCAAACTAAACATATTTTCTAGATGCTTTTATTTTTATTCACTTTATTCATATTTTGTTTCCACACCCAGTTTCAAGATTGTAGTTCAGCTTTATCCAACTCTAATAACTATGCAAGAAAACTCAGCTGAGTGTTTTCCTGCACTCTCAAGCTGTGCAGCGAGTACCGATGTGATTGGCTGAGAAGAAACACCATCCCCGAGTAAAGCGAGGGATGCCAGAGTGCTTAGGCAGTGCATGGACAGATGCAGACGGAGAGAAGACGGCGGCGAAACCAGCTGCACATTTACGGTGGCGATGCTGTGAGGTTGGTTAGTAGCCTTCAAACTTTGAGGCACTATTTTATGCATCTCCTCGCATTTCAAGTTAAGTGTGATGTTTTGGCTGCACGCTGAAAATTCGCTCTCGGCACCAACAGTGACACATCCTCCCAGGAGTGATGGGCTCTAAGTTGACCAGACAGAGAAGTCTCGATTTTGATAGCAAATTGTCAAAAAGGAGACGCCAGAGGAATGATATTCCTGGAGAGAGCGAGAGGAGTGGCGGCAGGAGCGGAGACTTCTTGTTTACCTCCCTGATGCTCAAGTCCGACAAGCTTCCAGGGATGCTGCGGAAAACCAACCACAGCCCATATGTCAGACGGGTGGCTTGGGTCCGGGAAATCCAGAGGCTTCTCCGGGAGCAGAAGATGGAGCAAGCGGGCGAAGTGCTGAAAGTGCTGAGAAAGGCAAGGGACTGAGCTTATTTTAATCATGCATGCGCTTACTGTGGAAGCTTGGAGGAGGGGGGGCTACTTTATTCCTAGTGTACCTGAAACTTTGTGACTAAAGGATGGAGGGTGGTTTTTAAGCAACTGACCTTCTTAAATCGCTAGGAAGCTGGTTTTGCGTGAAACTGTCTGCTTAATGTTTGAACCATCCATTTCTAAAATTCTGTAGTTCAGTTTTTGCATGTCTGTTAAAACCTGGTCACGTCTAACAGAACATTCACTAAAAGTTCAGCATAATGATCACACCCCAGCTAGTAATAGCCTTTGGCCATCAGTGTGTTTCTGATTTCTAAAATCCTGTGCAACTTCTCCACAAATGAAGGCATGCTTAATAATTCCATAAAGTCTGAATCTTTGGTTAAAATCTGGTCCAATCAAACATTATTATACTGTATATAATGGATTTCTTTTATGGCATTTCTTAACACATTGTTGCAGAGTTCTTCACAATTTCAATAAAACCACATTAAAGATAAGTATACACAACCTATCATGCAAACACACAGGCACGCACAATCTTGATTGTGTTTTTTCATAAAAGCATAGTTCTGCGCATCCATTTGGTTTGAGTTATAGCACAAAAATACTGGGTGAAAGATTAGAGAAACATATGAAACCAAAGAGAAATTAGTTCTCAGTAGTCATTTAAAACACACCCACTTATTCACCTTACCTGATAGGCTGGGGGCGGCTGTTCTAAAGTGATGTACTACAACCTCAAAAGAGTTTAAAATAAAGTCAAAAAGATTTCAAATTAGAGCTTGGGTCAGTTTAAAGACTCTGCTCAGATGGCCGGAGCTTGGAGCCTGGCCATGCAAGGCTTTAAAGGCTTTATATGAAATTAATAACACTTTAAAATGAATTTACAAATTTTACTGGATGTCAGTGAAAGGGAAGCCAGGATAAGAAGGGTGGTGGCCATGTTTTTCTGGATGAACTGAAGATGGACTAAGTGGGACTGAGGGACGCACATAAAATGTGAGATATGAGAGAAAATTAAAGTGCGTACTAAAAGCTCTAAATTATGGGTGGGTCTAAATGATCTGTGTTTGATTTATGCATTGTTTTTTGGATGAACGAAATAGGATTGAATGAGCTTAGAAATGTGAGATTAAAAATTCAGATGCTGGTGAAATATTAAGATTCAGATGATGAAGATGGAGATGGAGATGATAAACCCAGGCTCAATATTTTTCTCAGCCTTTTGTATTAGCACTGAAAGTGTGAGTAGGCAGACTTAAGAACCTGGGGTGACTCTGTTTACCAGTCAAGTTTATTGAGTCTACAAAGCCTGTATATAATGTAAATGAATGGCATATCTGTTCACTGTTTTCTTTATTAGGAAGGCTTAAGAAGCAGTTTATCCAAAAGTCTTGGAGGTTATAATACACCATTGTTAAAAATAGCTCTAATCAGTCCCCGATCGAAACACCTTTCTTTCCCCAGCTTCATAGCTCTGAAATAATATACAGGTCTAGGTAAGGGAAGGCTTTCTTCTCTCATCTGTTACACATTGCTGCGTGTTGCCATCTCTGGTTTAATCCTTGCTCTATGAAGATTTATACAAACTAGAGAAATAAGAAAAAATAAATATTTTTCAAGCTTGAAGCCTGAGCTTCCTGCTGCCTTCTGTTAGCTGTGCATTGATCAAAGGGAACAGTTCTGAAGTTCAGACAAAAGCAGTTTTGATCAAGAGGGCCTCCTGTCATGAAAAGTCCCTGCCCATCTGTAGGGTGCCGTAGAATAAATTATACAGATGTGTGCAGATTGAAGCAGGAAACAATGCTGATGGGAAGCTCTCAAAAGTCTGAATTAAAGACAGATTTAAGGGTATCCTTCTGCTAAAACCAATAGCAGAGCACAAAATAGGATGAATTGTTAAGCTTCATACACTATTTGCATGAAGCAGGAGGGATGTGACTCATACATATTCCTTTAAGACTTCAAAGTGTCTATGTTTATTAAAGCAGTCCTACAGTCAGTCATTTCTTTTTATTTTTTTTAAAGGATTTTAAAGATCAACATGTAGATGTGCTGGTCGTGTGCAGGGGCTGCTTTCTCCATAGCTCGGCATTTAAACTGCTCACGAAGCACGAATACTCTCTCCATCACTCAGTGAGGTGAAGCCAGAGCACTGCTACGTTGTTGGGGCTGAAGCCAAGTGTCTGACTAATAATACTTCAAGACTGGAGGAAAAAAACTGGCAGTTGATCTCCTGTTGTTGTTCTCTAGCAGTAAAGCAGCTTTTCCTCTCAGGGACGGATGGTTTTGGAGATAATCACCTCGAAGTGATGGATGCTGGAACAAGTGTCTTTCACATCGAGGAAGTCATTTCAAAGAGGAACCAATAACATCGGCCCCCACATGATATCTCTGTGGCAGATCTGCCTTCTGGGCCATTAAGTTAATTAGTTTGGGATCTTCTAGATATTTATTAGCAAACAAAGAATCAGCAAATACTGATATTAATTACCAATATGTAGCTATGGAGAAAACAGTAATTAAACTGCTCCTCCACATTATTGTATGTGACCTTTTTGATGATTAAGATTAGCTGTCACAACACACTTGTTTGATTAACTGGAAAAACATCCTAAATAGCAGTGGGCTAGAAATGGATATAAAAAAATACATGGAAATACGTCATGTAAAGCAAAAACTGAATTTGTACAATTCTAACAAGCTTAAGAGACGACATTTGGTATGACCACCTTTAATTTTTATACACAGCCTAAACTCTCTGAGACAAGTTTTCTTGTCATTTGTTTAAGCAGTCTTCAGGAATAGTTCTCCAGGCTTCTTGAAGGACATTCAAAGCTCTTATTTGGATGTTGGCTGACTTTTGTTTCGTTCTCTGTCAAGATGATCCCACACTGCTTCAGTAATAATCAGACCTGGGGAGGCCAATCTATGACTGATAATGTTCTGCTGTTTGTTCTTCATTGGCAGTGTGCTTCAGATCACCGCTGATAAATGAACTGGATGCTTTCCCAGTGGTATTGCATGAAGAGTCAAACTCTGACTGTAGTTTTGTACATTCAAAATTGATCAATTTTGACAAGATCTCTGACACCACTGGTTGAAATCCAGCCCCAAAACATGACAGAGCCTCCGCTGTGTTACATAGGTGGCTGTAGACACTCACTGTTGTACCTCAATATAAACTGACGATGATTTAAACCAGAAATTGAACATTTGGATTCATCATTTCATAAAACATCTTGCCACCAGTTTTTAGTCCAGTTTTTGTAATTTTCTTCCCCTTCTTTAAGAACAGCTTGTTGACAGCCAGCCTTCCACTAAAACCATTTTTGATGCGGCTTCATTGAGCAGTAGATGGATCAGCTGAAGGGTCAGATGCATCTCTCGGGTCCTGTTTCTGGTCTTTACAGGATTTTTTCCTATTTCTTAATTAGAAGACTTTCAGATCTTTTTTAGACCTGCCACTTCTTCTTTTGTTCACCACTTGTCCAGTTTCCTTTTTTAAGACCGCTACGTCAAGTTTTTGGCTCTTTGGGAATCACCTTGTTGGTCTCAAAAAGCTATTTTATTCCTGCTAACTGTGTTATCTTTGGCAATTTTTGGATATATAAGTAAAGAAGTGGGGACATGGTGTGTTTTGCTGCTGATAAGAAAATTTGACTCTTTGCTAAGTTGTCTGTTATGCGTAGACACAACACTGGTTATTCAGTTGACTTAAGAGCCTTTTAATGATTGGATAAGGCAGAGGTCGGTGGTCAGTGGCTTAACAGAAAAAACCTCTGAAATTGGTCAGGTGCAAGGACTGGACTGAAAATGAGTGAAAAGGGAGTCAGTGTCCACTGTTAAAGTTTAAAATGCCTTCAGAAAGCCTGAAGGCATATATAAAAGAATATAAAAGAAAATCAACTTAGGTTTGTTAATATGGTAATAACAGTATAGCTGAATTGCAGCCAAGATGCAACCCTCTTAATGGTAGCATTCTTGCTTATGTACATGCGAGGTAATGTTTAAATAGTCTAAATAAAAGCTTCACACTGAATCACATCGGTGGACTGCTTTGAGTGGTGTTTATAGTATGACTGGTCCTAACGCTGATGAGTTAGCAGCTAACAGAGCTCTGATTAGAAAATCAATTATTTACATGTGTAGGCTATTTATTACCAATAATTTTCAGTCAGCCAAATTAGATAGATGAGATAGATAACTCTTTATTGTCATTGCACAGTCATACCTAGTACAATAGTACAACGAAATTGGAAACTCCCCCACGTCGGCACCAAGCACAACAAAACACAACGCAGTAACTTTAAAGTGTTTTTTTAAAGTGCAAGAAAGGTATGAGCAAAAAACATGAATGACTTAATAAATAAATAAAATAATAAGTGAATGCTTATTGTACTTTTTTTTTATTGCACACCAAAAAAGTTAGGGGAGGTAGCCATTCAGGTCAGCTGTTAGCACTGATTAGGGCTATTGCCCTGTTGTAAAAGCTGTCCTTGAGTGTGTTTGTTTGTGACCTCAGCGACCTAAATCTCCTGCCAGACGGCAGCAGCTTAAACACCCGGTGTCCTGGGTGTGTGAAATCCCGTAGGATGCTGCGTGCCCTCTTGAGACAGCGAGTGCTGTACGGGTCCTTCAGGGAGGGAAGAGGATGTCCAATGATTTTTTGGGCCATCTTAATTACCCTCTGAAGTGCCTTTTTGTGTGCCGTGGTGCAGCTGAAGAACCATACAGAGATGCAGTATGTCAGCACACTTTACGTGAGCAACGGTAGAAGACGATCAGCAGCTCAGCCTTCAGGTCCATTTTTGAGGCTTGGAGACGCTGTTCAACTTTCTTTACAACCGTTGAGGTGTTTGAGCTCCATTGGAGGTTTGTGTCTATGTGCACACCCAGGAACCCTTTCCATGCATGCCCCGTTGATGCTGATGGGCTGCAGCAGGGACTTTCTTCTTCTGAAGTCAACTACCAGCTTTTTCGTCTTGGTGGTAAATGGAATGGTAAAGGGACTGATTCTTATATAACGCTTTTCTACTCTCCTGGAGTACTCAAAGCCCTCTATACAACATGCCACATTCACCCAATCACACCCATTCTCACAAGCACTTTCTCTATACCTAGTGCTTTCTAAGTACATTCACACTCCGATGGATGCATCGGAGAGCAACTTGGGGTTAGTATCTTGCCCAAGGATACTTGACATGCAGACTGGAGGAGCCAGGGGTCGAACCACCAACCTTCCGATGAGCCCCACCATCGTATCATCTGCGAACTTAATGACTGCATTGTCTGGGTGCTGACACAGTCACGTGTGGGACTTAGTAGACAGCCTTGTGGAGAGGCGGTGTTAAGGCTGAGGCCTGAGAAAAGATGAGGCCCCACTCTAACTCTCTGGACAGGTCGAGTGTGGGTCCAGGCAGGACATGATGTGGCATCGGACCGGTTTCTCGAAATAATTCATTCTAACAGGTGTTAGAGCAACTGGTCGGTAGTCGTTGAGGCTGGTAATATTGTTAGGCAGTGGGACAATTTTGGCGGACTTGAGGCGTGGCGGGATGCAGGACTGGGACAGTAAGGTGTTGAAGATCTTAGTGAAGAGCCCAGCCAGCTGGTCTGCACATTCTTTTGGGTCACTCCCGGTCACCCCATCCGGCCTACCTGGGTTTTACTGCCCTCAGTTGGCACCTCACCTCATTTTCCTGCACCATGAGGCTTGGGCTGCTGCTACCGTCCAATGTCTGAGCTGCGGCTGCCTCTGGTCCCTTCACCTCGAAGCGTGCAAAGAGTGGTTCAGCTTCTCCCAAGCGCTGTGCTGCCCTCAGCCTTTGCGGTATTTCCAGGCTTGTAGTTGGTTAGGCGTTGAACTCCCTCTACATCTTGTTTATTAGACTGTGGGGGCATGATAGATTTGAGCACAGTGAAAAACATTTAATGGTTAAATGCTTTATACATTCCAGAGCGCTAATGTGCAGCTATGATGCTAGAAATGCAGCACCAAGTGGTAATATAAATATTAATCAGTATAATTTTTTCTTTGCTTGGTGTGCTTTCAATGATCATGAATTCCCAGTTTTCTACAGCATTATAGTATGTAGTATTGTCTTATTTGCAGCACCATAGTTGCAGTGTTATAGAATAGACAGTACCTCAAATTCCCCCTTTTTTCTGACCATATACTAAGAAAGCCTGAGCTAATAAAGAAAGCTGACAACAACCGTCATGATAGCAGCTAATGGAGGGAAAACCTGGCTTTGTTGAACTTGCTTCATAATACAGCCACCGAGGGAAGGACGTAGCTCAACTCTGTCTGAGAGAAACAAAGTATACCAGCAAGTGTCTTTAAAGCTTGCTTGCATGTGTTATAAATTTTACAAATGGGTTATAACTTCCTGAAGTTTGAGGTGACTAACAGGGCTCAAGAAGTTTTTGTTTGTGTAACAGAACCACGGCAGACCTGTCCATGTTTGCATGCTTTTCACCATCTTTATTCATGGCTGTTGAAATTTACACACCGCCCGCAGCTCAACGTTCTGACAACAACAACCACAACAGTCAGAGAGCACAGACTTTAAGCCGGTGAGTCGTGATTGCGGATGCCGTGCAGGTGCGCCTGCCTCCCCTGCAGCAGCACCGCAGACTACACCCCGCCACAGTTTGTTTCTAGAAACAGTTTGGTTTCTATACACAGACTAATGAACAAGCTAGTTTTAGAAATACTTGACTTTTTGCAAAGCCAGGCTAGCACTGGATGCTAGCCTGAATTAAGCTAAGTGTCTACTTCAAAACCAATATGCAGTGACTCATATTTTAGTGTTCCCATGTATAACTGTGACAGCGAAAAGCAACAACAAAAATATCATAAAATACAGAAATAGTCATCTTACTGTGTCCTGACACCTCTGACCAAACATACAGACTCCATCCTACCCTTACCAAAGTGTTGTTTAAGTCTTTACAGCTTTCATTTTCATATTACAGCCATGATATTTTGAATTTAGTCCAGTCAGTGAAGAAAAAAAAAAGGGTTAGCATAAACAGAGTTGGAACATCCCTCACCTGACAGCTCTGGCATGTTTCTTCCTACATAAAATGGTGGGACTGGATTTGTTGCACTCTGCAATATATTTAATTGGATTCTAATGAACTGCATGTGTGGGATGATGTTCTGCGGTTCGGAGCTCATCGCTCGATTCAGACTTTTTTGTGACAAAGCACACACCAGATTAGATATGCAGCTTTCACAGGGGACATTTGTCATGGGATCTGAAGGCACACAGGCGTATGCACAGGCATCGTCTCAGTGAGAAATAGCAAAACATTTCATGCTTTTATAATTAGGAATCGGTCGGATTAATCCACGGGATCAGATCTTTTTTTGCGTAGTTGAAATGTCTTTCGATTTAGCTGTGAACGCTCCACAAAGAAAAAAAATTCATATCTGATGCTGCAGCTGCAGCTGCACTATGGTTAACACGCATCATGATCATAATCTCCAAAATCCTCTATGCCTCCACTTTTAGACGCATGTGGCACCTTCTGTCTCCAATTAATGAGGTTTATTGAAAGGAGAGCTGGTCTGGAGGATAGCCCAGCGTCAGGGAATCCCACAGATCTCTGCTGTAATAAATCAACTCAAAAGCTGGAGGAGGAGAAAATGCTGATGGGAGTTTTCCTCTTTGCTTCCACTGTGCCCCGCAGTGTTATGGCTGTCAGCACATATAGAGCATGTCTTACACAGCTTCAACCTCCAGCCTGCAATTTGAAAAGCTTTTCAGTTCATATAGAGCTGACAGTATTTATTTTTAAGCTCCACGGCCTCTTGTTGCATGCTTACATAAAACTGCAATCACTGTAAACTGTTAGTGGAAGATCGGCCAGTGAAACACGATCTTATATTCTTTTCGTATTTAAAAAAAAGGTCTGTAATCTGTTGATATATCTGAGTAGGGAAACTCTTTAATTTAACTAGGAAAAGACGTTGATGCTTTATGCCTTTAAAGACCAGATTTCCTTTGACTTCCTTTCCTTTTGCTGCCAGCCTTTAATCTTCGGATTATTTGGTCTCCTCCGCTCCATTCACGTCTTCTCCGCCGTTTGTTGTTTCTTTTTTTAATATGGCTTGTTGTGTGTTTACGTGCATGTGTGTCGGCGTCTTCCTTGAAAAGGTGGCTGACACTGCGTGCTGCTGGGGTTATTCAGCGCGTCTGAAAACATTGCATCTCAAACACTGGCTGTTAATGACACGTCAGTACCTCAAGACCCAGCTTCAATATACTGTATTTACATTGTCGCCGCAAACGAAAATAAAACCCGGTGAAAAAATATCATCAGCCACCCCACTGGGGATGTGACCTGTTTCATGGTTTTATTAAAATCTTCTGCACATCACACAGACTTCTAGTTATGAACTATGAAGATCAAAGAAAAGCAACGTTAGATTGAATCAAAAAACATTATCCTGAAACGGATTAACGGTCTCAAATTTTTTTTCCTATTTCGACTGGTTAATGTAAGGGTCCAGCTCCAAATATCACGCTAATTGCTCATCTTAGCATCCCTGCATTCAGCCCTGAAGTGTTGCACCTGTGACAGAAGATCTGTTGCTTTCACAGCATTTTTGAGGATGGGGGGTGTTATTATACATGTGACTTCTGATGCATCAAACAGTTAAGAGGAGATGCACCTCACAGCCTCACACCATTTCTTACAGTTTCAGGGAAACATCTCAAACCAGCAACATCAACCATCCTCTTAGTTGTGACTGAACATGCTGCAAGTTTTATCCATGTTGCAAAAGTTATTTTTCATTGTCTGTAGCTTTAACTTTATTTAATGAAATAACCCTGGCCTGAAAACCAGGCAAAATAAACTTATGTTCTTGCAGGTTGCACAAGTATAGCTATAGCCCTCTCACATGTTAACTGAACCCTGGAGTTTACCTGTGCGTGTTTTGATCAAAAACCCACGTGCTTGAGTAAAACCCACATGAAACTCTGGCAGAAATTGCCACCACATCCGACAACTCTGGCAGAGTTGTCGGATGTGGTGGCATTACTACTAGATCTTCATTTCTCAGATGCCTGGGGAGAGTGAAGACACTCGTGTGTACTTGTGCAGGCAGAAACAGTTAAAGTTAGCAGTCTGACAGGTTTGCCTCTGCAACCAAAAAAAAGGTTGCAATGTGGATCCCGGTGGGCTGTACTGAAAGCCTGAATGAGGGCAGTTGTACATTGTTATATGTATGTTTACATAGCTTTACACATTTTTAAGGTCCACAGTCTCTTGTTGTGTCCTTACATAAATCTGCCATCACTGTAAACTGTAAGAGGAGGATGGGCCAGAGGAACATGGTTTTCTATTCTTTTAATGCTGTAAAAATGCCAGTAATCTCTTAATATGTCTGAGTAGATCAACTTCAATTAGTTAAAGATTGTGATGCTTTATGCTTGTGTGCTTTCTCTGTAGATCAAGCTTTTTTAACATTTGCAAAGGAGATACGAGGCAGCAGAAGTTTCATTTTCTCTACCACTGTGTTGCTATAATATAACAATGGTGCTCCCCACCCGTAGCACCACTCCACAAAATCTGCTCACGAACAGCTTGAGCAACATGACAATGAGGCACTGATCTGTCCTGCAAACTGTCTAGCTATCAGTCCAAATGAGCATCTGCAGGATGGATTGAAAAAAGCCCAATCAGCAGAGGCACTAACCAATAACGATCTGCTTGCCAGTGTCTAGATTGAAGGTTTAGCTTCAGCAACATTATGTGCCCAAAAATGAGTTCGGCTGACAACCTGAACATACTGAATGACCAGGTTTGTCCATCAGGGGATATTTTCTCCCCTGATGGCACAGTCATATTGCAAGATGACAATGCCAGGATTCATTGAGCTCAAAATGTGCAAGAGTGGTTCAGGGAGCATGAGTGCTCAGATTCTTTATCATCAACACAAGACGTTGGCAAAGAAGTAATTAAAGCCTGGACAGAAATACATTTTGTGACATTGGATAAGTGTTGGACTTTTGTGTTTGTGTGTGTGGGGTGGGGGGTTCAGGCCAGAAGGTAGATAGTCTAGAAAGAGTGACCAGACCCTCAAAAATAATTTGTCCTTTCTCTTTATAGTCTTTCATGTGGAAGAGTATTAAAGATTTCCTGGTACCAAATGGTAAAACTTGGCAGAGAAGCTTTGATCCAGTTGTGTGAAATACACTTTTTGGCAATTAAAAGAAGCTTCTCCAGAAGTCTGTAGTGTGCTACTGCTAGATGCAACTCTCTAGAGGATAGGCCTAAGAGGAAAACACCAGCATCGTTCTAAATTTTCATTTTAAATATTCTACTATGTTCCTTAGATATAAATGACCACAACCTGGAAATCAATTTATACTCCCAGAAGCAGTGAAAATATGTTCCCCAATCAGAAGAGAACAGAGGAGGGAGAGAGCAGTTTATCTTGTACAAAACAACAGGGGTGATATGCAATCTGTGAAGAATCTTATACTGAGTCGCTCTGTCTATTGCATATGAGGGTAGATTTTATCAGGGTTATAGCTCCCTGCCAGTCATCCTCTATATATTCTGTGCCTAAATCCTTTTCCCACTTATGAGCAATATTAGGCAGCTCATATTCATCAGAGGAACAGAGAAGGGAGTAGAATAGTGAAATAAAAGACTTGCCAGATTAAGGCTCTAAGACAAACCTCTCTATGATGCTATAGGTAGGAAACTGAACCCTGACACTATGGGTAGGTTAATAGAAGTAGAGGTGAGATTAGAAGATAAAAAGTGCCTAACTTCCAAATATCCAAAGAATTGTTCCTTTGGACACATTATCTTCAAACAGGTCTCCAAGTACACGAATCCCCCTGTCCCACGATAAGGAGAAAGCAGATGAGCCAGTGCCAGCGGGAAAGTCAGCATTTTGGACAATAAGGGACAGCAAGGATTTCATATTATTCCTTCCAAGGTATTTAGTAATATAGTGCCAGGCTTTAATACTGTTATATAAAATAGGATGGTGCTTTACCACTAGGCTTATATTACTGACATAACATCTGACCAGACTCCAAGAAGCGATACATAATTCCAATTTAAGATTTGCATTAGCCTAAACCAAAGATGCGAGCTTGGCAAGTCTGGTTGTAGAACAGTAATTTAGGCATGGAAAGGCCACCCATGTCTGTATGTAATTGTAAAGGTATAAGCCTCTGTCTAGGTTTTTTGCCATGACAGATTCATTTAGAGAAGGACTTTTGTATATCCTGAATATTCTTCTTGGCAAGTACAGAGGAAGCATCTGCAAAGTTTATAAAATATGAGGGAGGATATTCATTTTAATGAAATTAATGTGGCCTATCAGAGAAAGTGGTAAGTCATGCCAAAGTCAAGGTCTTTTCTTTTTACTCATGAATAAACTGGAAGAAAATTAGGTTTCCACAGGTCCTTTAGGTTTGGCAATGTTTTGATTCCCAAGTATGTAAAACCAAATACTGACCATTTGAAAGGAAAAATTGTTCATTATAATTTAGTCCACAAATTTTAAATAGGTTTGAGGTTGGGGCTTTGCTAAGGCCATTCCAGTAGGTTAATGTTAGCCCGCTTTATCCATTACAAAACCAGTTTGGATGTGTTTGGGGTTATTGTGTCCAAGATTCAACAACCTACCTGTTGTTTTGAGGTGAAGTTGAAGAATTTAGAGGTAGTGCTCCTTCTTCATTTTTCCATCCACTTTGTACAGCTTATCAGTGTCACTGGCAGTACCAACCTCCAACAGTTGGTATAGTTCTTTGGTTTGAAAGCCTCAGTTTTACTCCTGATCTCTCCTCTTATATTCTTGTTCCTATTCCCACTCAGTATTGGTAAATCCAGTGAATCATGTCAAACAAATTCTTTTTTTATGCTGGCAAAGAGAAACTACAGATTGTAGTCGATCATGATCACCAACTTGAAAATATTTGGTCTTGTTTTTCTTCTTTTTATCTTCTTTTTTCCTCTTGTTTTTTAAAGTCATCAAAGATGTATGCTGTATAATTATATTACAGTGGGAAAAGAACAGTTCAAAGAGCTCATTAAATGCCCACAATTACAATGACATTTGCCAATGATGAGTGGATGTTGACTACAACTGTATATTCTATATACTGCCCAGCACACCCTAATCAGCTACACTGGGTGGGAAAACACAGCTATGATGGGAAACACTTATCAGCTGACCTTGTGTTAAGGAGGCGTGATGAAAGGGAATAATGAGCATAGCTGACAATACTGAAAGTCTATTTTCAGTTAACTAGCTATGAAATCTCAGTTTAATATTTAAAGTGCGGTTCAGACGTGGTTGAGTTGAATCAAATTCGGTTTTTGAAATTCTGTTCCATGGGTTAGAAAGAGTCAACTGAATCTCTCACATCCTTTTTCTTTTCTCTCCTTTAGGATTTGGGACTTCAGGGAACGTCACTCAATGACATTTTGTACAAAAATGCAGCGTTTCTAAACCTGGTGGACCCCATTTCCCATGAATTGCTGCTCAGCCTTGCGCGGGACCTGCAGTGTCCAAAAAGGGTATGAATAAAACAGTTTTATTCATAGTGAACATTCACAGCAGCTGTTTCTTTAAAGCATAACAGACTTGACACCAGTAAAAAGGACAAGCAGTACATTTCACACAGAGGCTACACACACGCCTTCATTAGCCACGCTTAGATGCTTGTGTCATATTCATTGTCATGCTATTGCAATAACAATGAACCATCAGTTTGCTTTGTGCAAACACAAATGCAGAAGCCAGGAAGAATGGAAAATATTGTAAGCGCTGACTCATTAGCATGAGAGGTTAGGAATGAATTGTAGGGCCAAACAGAGCCAAGGTATGACTCTTCATTGTTACTCTGTGCTCGGTTAGCCCAGTTGCAAGTGGGAAGCAGATGCGCACCAGTACCTGCAGGTGTATTAAATTACCTGCTCTGGTTGGGTTATACTGGAAAGTACGGGCAGGTGCCAGGCAGCTAGAGGTCAACAGGGCTGTTGACCTCTGGCTGCCTGGCTTTAGGGGGCTCATTACCCTGGCACTAATAATGAGGGAAGTTTGAGGGCTTTGACAAATAGCCAGAAAAATCAAACTGGGGAATGTAATGCTTTCCTCTTGGAACTGGGAAATCTAGGAAAGAGCAAAGAGAGATTTTCCAACACAAAATTTGAATTTTGCCCAAAAATCAAAGCCACATTTTTTTTCTTTGTCCAAACTGGCAGTCGGCCTGTTTACTAGCACCACAGAATACAAATCAGACATGTTGAAATTCAAAGTACATTTCAATCTTAGGTAAGAGGCTGAAGACATTACAGAATCTACTCAGAGTGGCTGTAAAACATGAACCCAGAAGCTATTACGGATACAGTTATGAAAGAATGGCTGCCACAGGGGGAAAAAAAGTCCTTGTGGTGTAGTTATTACTTACTGAGTTCAGATGATAATCACCTGGAAGAAACTCTAATCTTATCTTTGTTTACTTCAGCGAGGAAAGCCCTGGAGGTAGGGAAGAAAAGTGAGAAGCTGGCAGCAATGTTCTCCTGACTGGCTGGCGACCCGTGGCAGGATACTGTGTTAAACGTGACAAGGGTGTAGAGAGGCAATGTGGTGGATTTAGGGCCCCGCAGGTGCTTCTGTGGCCAGTATTTTCCACCACGCTTAGATTTATTTAGGCTGAGCATTCAAGGGCATACTGTGGGTTAAAACATACATCATATGCCAGTGTCTTGTTTTAATGCAGACCCGTTATTAATGCTTAGCAGTGCTTATAGAGTTACAGTACTGCACTCTGTCAATAACTCTGGGGCACGCGTTTTTCTAAGAACACTTTTGCGCTGTAAATCAGCATGCGCTGCTTAACATCGTGCTCATTCATCCAAGTGGCTGAAAGAGAAGCACTGAATGTTTTGAAGCGTGTGACATATTTGTTTGTCACCCAAGAAAAGAAGAGGCAGCGGGAACGGTTAATCGCCTTAAGGTAAATTGGCCCTGTCTTTTTTCCTCTCTCGCCACATTGCCTCTTTCTTGTTGTCGTGTTGTACCATTAATTAGATTTAGCCTGCTCAGCGCAACCCGTTCCAGTGTTTGACGGAGGAGGGAGAGCGAAGAAAAAGAATGTAAAGAGGTGCCGGAGAATCAGGGAGGAAGAGGAACGCAAAAGAGAAGCTGAATTACTAAGTCATGTGGAAAATGTTTCAAGCAAGACAAGAAAGAAATACTTTGTAAACATGTGAAATTTGGTAGTTTCACAAGTATTTTTTTTTCAACAGTAATAAAGGAAGAAAACATTTACAAATTACTGACTTTTAGGATATCTAACATCTGGAAAAGCTGTCCAGTATCACATTGTTTGCTTAGTTCCCTGTTTCAGGTGTGCTCATGCATAAGCAACAGTTTGTTTATAGATTTGTGGCTTGCTTTTCTGTCCCTCATTCGCCCCTTTTGTGTGTCGCAGGAGACTGACTCGTTCAAGTCTACTAACAAGATATGTCGCCAGCTGATTTACCACCTGACCCCTCACTCCAAGTGGACAAGACAGAGCGTGCCCAGGAGAAAGTCCCAGGCCTGGTGAGTGTGTTCTCTTGGCTGCCGCCTGAAACTGTGGCATCACACAGTAAATATATCCTCACCGTGTGTCTCAGTGTGATTCACAACCCTCCGGAGCCTCTGTGGAATAAAAGAAATGTGGAACAACCTCTGTGTCTAGGAATATGTTCCTTGACCTCTTGCTAAGCCCTGCTCCTCTTAGCTCATGCAGCTAATTTATCTCCAACTTACCAAGAGAACAGTGCAGATTTAAGATCCAGTCAGATCCCCTGACAACCACCAGTCACTAGGGGGAAAATGTAAAGTCCTCAACCAGCTTGCAAGTGTTTGGTGGAGGTTGCAAGGATTTTGGTTTGCTGGGGGTTCACTGACCAAGCTCTAGATTTTCCAACATAAGGAGCCCAGACAGCAGAAGAGAAAAATCGGCGTCTCATTTGTAGAGATAAGCTGCTGAATTTGATGGCTGAAATGATTGTGTACAACAGATTTTATATCAGTTTGGTCACTAATAAAGCTACACAGCTAAGATAACTGCTCCAGTCAGCAGAAAAGGGTTTCTTTGGCTCAATTTTTAATTTTTCTTGCTGTTTTGCCTTAAAATAAGTCTTAAATATGCTACTAATTAGACAAAGTTTGGTTCTTTCTCAGTGCAGAGTAAATTTAACAATATGGGCTTTAAACTATTCAAGATCTGTATCATCAGAGCTGATTGGATCATTATCATTTATCATGTCATTTCAACAACAGGGCCTTAAATTGAATCATACACAAGCTACAAAGATCTGTAGAGCTCATCCTCTGACTGTGAATACTCTTGACCTGCCCTGTCTGGATTTGTTTTCCATTTGGTTATTAGGTTATGATGTGAAAATTGGCAGTTGGAGTGGGATTTATGTTTCTTGCATGCTGCTCTTCTTAAAAACATGAATTTCCTTGCTTACATTAGCCAGTCAGGGTTACATTAGTGATACAACCAAGGGTACCATGACCACAAGGCGTAGCTTGCACTTCTAACCCACAACCAATCACAGGCGAACACTAAATGACAGGTTTCATTTTTTCTTTTAAAAAAAATTGTTTACCTGATGTTTTTTCTTCTACCTTCTTTAAATAACAGTAGAGCTGATATGCCATTACAAATCCTTGTTTGTAGCCAGTGATGATGTTTTTGTATCATTAATCAACACAAAACATAAAAACAAAAAATGTAGTATTCAACTGTTAAGGACATTTCTGTGCTTTTTAAGTGTTTCTTACATTCATTCACATAGTTTTGCTTCAGTTATGAAGCAATATGGTAAATTACCCACACCGACATCGGCTCAGGTGGCAGAATGCAGACTTTTAAAGGTCATCAGTTCATTACATGCAGCAGAAGGACCGATGAGCTTATGCCACAGAGAGGCGTACCCATCAATAATTCACAAAAATCGCTGCTCCTCCTACGTGTTGGTCAGAATTTAATCAAACTTACATACAGAAACTACTTGATAGGTCTTCATCTGTGCACGCTGTGCTCAAGGTCAAAATCACATTTCTTGTTTTACGGGCAAAAACCTGTGAATTTTGATGGCTCATGAGCCGAATGAGCATCACTAGGGTCTTTACCACTTATCCTACTGAGGGCTGTTGGTGGACTGCGAGCCTATCCCAGCTGTGATAATAACACTGGGATGGGCCAATCAACCGCTCTTTAATTTTTAATTTGTACTGACATTTATCTGATCACACCCCTGACCAAGATCCTTCCTAAGGAAAATAGAAGACCCATCTTTAACGAAGGTCTTTTCATCTGAACTTAGGTCCTCAGGTTACAGTTTTCCACCTTGTGCCCTGTATTTGTTTACATGGACATGTTTGTGATCCAAATCAAATTCAGTCAGTCTAACACCACCACTAGCCTGCCTGTGCTCTCTTGCTTCATTTACAGTACATTTCTTAAACATTGAGGTGATTGCACAGCATATTATATCTGTGCATATGTACAGATAAGAGATTGTATTATCTGCAAAATAACAAAGTCAAGAATTAATAAATTATGAATCTTTTACTTTTGTTGTTTTACTGACTTTAGTTATGAAAAGTTTGGGGGCGGTGGTGACAAATGTAAGTTCGACTTGTGAAGTTTTTCCAGGTAAATGTAATTTTTATTGTTGTAAAATAACACATCACAATGTGTGCTTACTGGGATGTGTCCGTTTTCTCACTTGCCTCTCAACAGCAATGCTTCTTTCTCTCTCTCTCTCATCCAATACTGCTGTGACTGAAACACTGCCAGTGACAAGTTTGATTTGTTTAAAGTTTAACAAACCCCGAGCGTTAATCGCCCTCTCGTTCCCTCAGTTTTAAAATCTGCTACAAACCTGTCCCGCGTCAGTTCATACACTGTGTCGAGTTTTATAAATAAATAATACAACAGATCCCTGTTGTATTATTTTATGTCTCTAGGTTAGTTGTAAATCGCTTTTCATTAGTTCCCTTCCTGTTCCCTTAGTCATCTTTGTGTTTCGTCCTTTTGTGTGTCCTTGAAGTCTGTCATGCCTCCCGGTTTGTTTACCTTTTGTCTATGTCAAATTCATGTGTATTAGTCTCTGTCTGTGTTTGTGCTTCCTGTTTTATTTTGGTGATCTCTTTGTTCATGTGCGCTGTCTTGAGTTTTGCTTCCTTTGTGTCGTCTGTTATGATTCTGCTCATCAATGCCTCGTTCTCCCCAGCTGTCTCCACTTCCCCTAATCACCCTCCTGTGTGTGTGTCGTCTGTCTCTCTGTCCTTTGTCAGCATCTGTTTTAGTTCCTGTTTCTTCTTGTGCTTACTGTTTTCTCAGTCCTAGTAACTCCGGTGTATTTCTTAGCAGTTTATAGTTTTCTGTTTTCCCCTTTTGGACGTTTGCTGCTTTTGTTCCTTTTTTGCCATCAGTTGAATAAAGAGTTTGCTTTCTGTTAAACCCTGCCTGCCTGCTTGTGTCTGCATTTGAGTACAACTCAGCTTCCAGTCTGCACATCCTGCAGATTATGACACAGATCCCAAAGGTGCTCTAATGGATTTGAATCTGGTAACTGTGGAGGCCATTTGAGCACAGTGAACTCATTATCGTGTTCAAGAAACTAGTTTGAGATCATTTGAGCTTTATGACCTGTTGTGTTATTCTGCTGGAAGAAGCCATCAGAAGATAGCTACACTGTGATAATAAAGGGATAGATGTTCAGCAACAATAATCAGGCAGGCTGTGGTGTTTAAATGATGCACAGTTGGTACTAAGGGGCCAGAAGTGTGCCAAGAAAATATCCCTCACACCGTTACACTACAGTGTCATCACCAGCCCTAACTGTTGACATAAGATAGGAAGTATCCATACTTTCATATTGTTCATGGCAAATTCTGATCCTACCATCCAAATGTCACAGCAGAAATCAAAATTCAACAGGCCAGACAATGTTTTTCCAATTTTCTGTTGTTCAACTGAGGCTATAATTTACACGGGAGCGCCTGTATACTGTAGCTTCTGTTTTCTGTTCTTGGCTGACAGGAGTTGAATCTAGTGTGGTCTTCTGCTGCTGTAGCCCATCTGCATCTTGTAATGAATGGTTATTTGCGTTACTCCGTCCTTCCTATCAGCTTGAGGCAGTCTCGCCATTCTCCATGCCGTCTGATTTATAACATTAACAAGGCATTTTCACCCAGAAAACTGCTGCTCACTGGATGTTTTCTCTCGTAAACTAGAGATGGCTCTGTGGAAAGATCAGTTTCTGACATACTCAGTCCCGCCTGTCTAGGACAAACAACCACATAAATCATATTTCTTCCCCATTCTGGTGTTCGGTTTGACTTTGACCATGTCTGCATGTCTAAATTGAGTTGCTTCTTTGACTGGCTGATATTTTAACCAGCCCCTAAACTGATGTACTGATGTGAAGTGTGCTTTAAGAGTGTTATCAATGCTTAAGGGGCAGAGAGAGAGAGATAAAGGATGAGTAAACAAAGGACACTGATTTGATCAGCTCGAGAAAAATCTGTGTAAACAGATAAAAATGCTCAAACTCAATTAAGTAACAGTTACATTTGAGGAAACATTATGAAAAAAAGAAAAGAAAAACAGTGCTAATCATAATAATAAGGCACTCTCCCTGAGCAATTAACCCAGATCGAAAGATGGTTTGACAGCTAGAGTTGCCTTCCCGCCCCAGTCTCTTGGTTGCAATGTTTCGAAATAACACTCAACAAAACAACAAGGCAGACACTCCCAGTGTGCTCATTAGCAAGCTCTGTCTCTCTCACAGCCTCGGCTGCAAACATCCACACAGCAGCACTTTACTGTGGGACTCAAACCAGGCTGTCTCTCTGCTGCTGGATACGATGCTGTCTGAAACATGCAGAAAACGTGGCTGGCTTTGGATTAGATTAAGCATCAGTTTACTTGATTTCAGATGCTTTTCATTACAGCTCAATCTTCTCTTTCTCAATCCCTCACTCCTTTCTCCTTTCTTTGGCAATCTCCTCCTCACCCACCTCTAAGCTCTTCTCTTTCAACAACCCCCCCCCCCCAGACCTTCAGTTCAACCTATTTGAAAATCCCCTTCTTGCATCGATTTTCTCCCTCTCTCCCTTTCCTGTGGGATTTTTTTCTCTCCTCCTTTTGAGAGTCCATTTTGTTCAACAGTTGCCACACCGAGCGGTTCTGCAGTTTGAGCCGAGGCTCTGGGGAAACGCTCTGGGGGAAAGGCCTGTCAGAGAGAGAGGGGGAGAGAGAGAAAAAATCTGGAATCAGTGCAAGGTAGCAGATTAAAAGTCACACGCAGCCCTCGCCTGCCCTCCCGTTCTTCCAGACTCGCTTTGAATCGATCAAGAATTTGATCTTTTTATAAAATGAAAAGGCGATAGCTATTACGTAACCTACATTGTACTCTCGCAATCTTATTTTCTCCATTAATTGATAATGAGAACCCATCTGTCAAAGTGTCCCAGTGGCACATGGGAGATTACTTTCATGAAATATATGCAAGTGGTTCCAAATGTTCAAGAGATGACATATAAACTATAATTCAAGCTTTATTACAGAGTCCTGTTTTTTTCTGTAACACTGTAAGTGCAAAGCAAGTGTGTCACGCATAATATATTATCGAGGCAGTTTCATTCTTACTCTGCAGCTGCTTGTGCCAGCTTTCTACAGTATTGCCAAACATCCAGTGGAGTTTTTAATGTTACCGTAATTGGTATTGAATTTCAGATTAATCAAGCTCATGCTTCATATTGCACTAAAATTGTGCCTCCAGCACATTTTGAAGAGATTGGAATCCAATTGCAGATTGCTATTTCATTACTCGTCTTTACTGCAGGGCAATAATTGATGCGATGCTCTGGCAGCAGATATTAGAGGCGTCTTCAGTTAAAATTACTAAAGCTCAAGAAGAGCACTCATTCTAATAGGGTAGAGAGAAAACCATCCAAGTATTGGAAAAATATCTGTGGAGCTGTTTTTTTGTTGTTGTTGTTGCTGTATTTGAGTCAGGATTTAATTGAAGCTCATCTTCAGTTTTGCTCGTCATGCTGACTAATGCTGAAACTAGGCGCGGCCTTGACAGCTGTTTTGAGCAGGTGGGAACGGCTGCGGGTGAGTGTTGATAACCCAAGTCCTGATATTTGACCCAGACCTCACGCTGCTCGAACCAATCTGCTTTTCCTCCCACATTTCACACTGTGAAGGATATCCAAATGTCAGTTTCATCACTTTCATTTTGGCTTCAACTTTTAACAACTAATATCTTGCAAGGTCTTGTTCATCTGGAAGTACTCACGCTTTCATAGTGACGTAGTAGTGATTTAGGTGTGTTTAGTGTGTTATGAAATATTCAGAAAGAAAGCATCTGGAAACATCTGATAACATTTAACATCTGAGATCACTTTAATGTTGCACAACTCTAATATTTAGTAATAACACAAATTTACAACAAAGATTAAAAATGTCACGTGTTCATCAAGAATTTCAGTGGAAACCAACAGAGTAAAGGGAAAAAGAAACAAGAGGCAGATATCTATAATCTTGAGATTCTGTCATGTATGAAGTATTCGTGGCTGGGCCGTCGGTTTTACTTTGTTCTGCTAATTTTCAGCTTGATTTCTGATCATACCTCAACTGAAGTCCAGTCGCAGCATGTAAAATGTGCACCTGTCTTCCACCTGCTAAATCAGCAGCGAGAGCTTCACAATCAACCCCTCAGCTGACTGCAGCACACACCAAGCAGCCTACTGGATCATAGACAATATAGGACTATATTTTAATGAGTTGTTAATTGGCTGTTTTTGCAGCCATTCGTCTTAAACATTAGATCTCAACTCAAGCCAGTCACAACATGACTTATTATAGCTAATAAATCAAAAAAAATAAATGCACAGATTTTCTAAAATCCCAACACTAATAGCCATGATCTGCCTAAATCTTGCATCTACTTCTCAAAGCTCACAAATGTGTCATTCTCCTTTATTACCAGAGTTGAAATGTCTTTCCTACTTTAACAAGATCACCTTTTCCGTGCCTTTGCTCATAGGCTGAAAACTCATTTCCTCAAGTGGCACTTCATGTCATGTTGTCACTTCGGAATCACACCCCTGCAGCATTAACGAGTGAAAAGCCATCCAGGCATCTTCACTATACAACTAATTTTGGTTGAGTAGTGAAAATTCTCTAGACATCTCTTTAACAGTTTGGATGCCCATGACCACTTTTACAGCTTCAGCCCCGAATCTGTGACAGCTTTTCACTAATCACCAGGGAAAAAAGCTCAGTGGGATTTTCTAACTAGCTTTTTTTCTGCTCTGCTCAGCCTCATTTGCTCTAATCTTTAAAGAATTCCCGTCTTCCTCGTTTCCTTGCTGTTATTTCGAGAATTCCCCTTTTGCACAATCCTTCCAGACCCACAGCAATATTTGTGTTCAGGAGTCACTTATGACTCAGAGCTTACCTCAAGTCAACATTTACACTGATGTGATTTTAAAAAAAAGTCTGTCTTTAATTTATATTTCTGGGAAAGTCAGACCATGATGGAAGCAGAGCTACTCTCAGTGTTAATTTTAAGAAACTTACGCAATAACAAAACGCTGCTTTGACTCATTGGCTTTAAAAAGGCTGAAATACGCCACTCAGATCAAATAGACAGCAGTGAGAAATGCACAGTGAGGCGCTCATAAATTAAACCAGACAGTGATGAGAAGAACAAAGACAGAGACACATGCGGACACATTCAAGTTATTTCACTTTATTATTAGATTAAATGTTTAACTTAACTCAAAATTTCAAATTTTTTTTCAATTTTTACTTAATTATTCAGAAGTTGAATCTGTAAGTAAAAATTCTGAGCTAATAAATCGATATTTTGACTTAAGAACGGTGAGAAATGTTTTTTTAATGGCAGAAAGTTCCTTAACACACATCCTGTGAGATACAGGGAGAAGGGGGGAAACTGCTAACATGAGCAAGGGCAAAGAAATAAAGTAATGGCAGTAATCTTAAACACATTGACCATGAAAGTTTCTTGGCTCCCTGACGATGTATTCTACTGACTTTCATGTCATGATGTCCTGACTTTACCTCTGCTGCTGTGATGAATTGCTGGGAACACCAAGTGGAGAGAGAGAAAAAATCTGGAATCAGTGCAAGGTAGCAGATTAAAAGTCACACGCAGCCCTCGCCTGCCCTCCCGTTCTTCCAGACTCGCTTTGAATCGATCAAGAATTTGATCTTTTTATAAAATGAAAAGGCGATAGCTATTACGTAACCTACATTGTACTCTCGCAATCTTATTTTCTCCATTAATTGATAATGAGAACCCATCTGTCAAAGTGTCCCCGTGGCACATGGGAGATTACTTTCATGAAATATATGCAAGTGGTTCCAAATGTTCAAGAGATGACATATAAACTATATTCAAGCTTTATTACAGAGTCCTGTTTTTTTCTGTAACACTGTAAGTGCAAAGCAAGTGTGACATCATGACTTTCATGTCATGATGTCCTGACTTTACCTCTGCTGCTGTGATGAATTGCTGGGAACACCAAGTGGGTCTCAACTTGGAAGTGATGTAACTCAAATGTGCACCAAGGGATGCAATAATAATGCTTACTGACATTAGATGGCGTGGGAAACATTAACACCAAAAAGAGAAAGCAAATAAAAGCAAAGAAAACTGGATATGTTCAGCCCAACTGTGACAATGAGAAAGTTGTTTTATTTGTGGACTGGACTTTAGTTACCGGACAGGTTTTTTAAACACTGCAGGAGGAAGTTCTTGGTCTTTGTGCACAAGGTCTTTCGACTGTCAGAGTTCTTAGAAACGTGTTTTCAGTGGTGGTTCTAGAGTCTGCTGGGCCTCTAGACAAAAATTCAGAGGGGCCCCTTTTAACCAGCATTCATCACCATGTTGTTATGAAAAATTTGAGCGCATCGATAGTCTTATAAAATGTCAGGTCAAATATTCTGCTAGCATTTTTTCAGCCTGTTACCTATGCTAACATTTGGACTCAGTCTGCTGAGTCTGACTCTTCACTTGTCACTCGTCTTGTTTTTTTTCCTCTTCTTTCTTTGTTCACTCCCAGCAGGATAACTACTTTTTTCTTTTTGAGTGAAGGGTTTTCTTGTTTGTCATTAGGTTGTTTAAACAGACTCATGTAGCTCCCTCATGGAGTCACTTGAGGCCTTCTTAGGGAGGTCCGGGTTCCTCTTCTGTCATTGCAAACTTTGCAAATTGCCACTGCTGTAGTTTGTATGCACTTCTGCATAATATTTAGGGTATTTTTATATATATTTATATATTCATACTTCATGGTATCCAGTGTTAAGGAAAGATATTTCAAAAATGTATGCAAACATAATCTGTTTGAAAGTAAGTGAATGAGAGGGAGACGGGTGGAAATGCAAACTGGGGCCAACCATCCAAAGGAAGAGAAGAGCATGCGGGCAGGGTGGAGCGGTTGAAGACAAGTGTCAGATTTCATTTGTGACAGAAAGAGTGAAAGAGAAGGTTCACAAGATGGTAGTGAGACCTGGTCTATTGTTTGGAGGCTGTGGCACTGACAAAAAGACTGGAGGCGATGGCAGAATTAAAGATGCTCAGGCTTTCATTGGGAGAGAGCGTGATGGATAGGATTACAAATGAGTATATCAGAGGGACAGCTCAGGTTGAGCAGTTTGGAGACAAAGTCAAATATTCAAGAGTGAGATGCTTTGGTCGCATGCAGAGGAGGGATAGTGGATATACTGAACAAAGGATGTTGAAGAATGAGCTGCTAGGCAGGAGGAAAAAGGAAGAGCTCATAGGAGGCTCATGGATGTAGTGAAGGACATCCAGAGGCTCGGCGTGACAGGAGAGTATGCTAGGCTGAGATATGGTGACCCCTAAAAAAAGAAGCCAAAACAACACAATGATGTAAACACGATCTGTGGAGACAACCAAACAATAGTGTTACTTTAACCTTTGTTAAAGTTTTTACGTCTGTATAAGAAAATACGACACAATGTCAACCGAGCAAAGCAAACTGGTCCTCAGCTCACAACCTCGGCCTTCCCGTGAAGGGAAACTGAAGAAGCTGACTGGAAACATGTGAACATATGTTTCATGTAGTGTAAAGGTGTTATAGCGACAGTATAGCGCTACACATTTCAACCCTGCTTTCTGGTTGAAACGTTGCCTTGCTCAACACAATACACAGGACATTGTTCGTATAGTAGTAGCAGCAGCTATACTAGTAATCCAATCATATGTGTGTAGTAGGTGGTGCAAATACACGGAAGAAAAAGCCTTTAAAGGTGTGTCATTCATGGGAAAGCACCCGATTAGGCATTTAGTCCCAGACAGTTCCTCTAACTCTGGTCTGAAAGCACCTTTTGGTTACTTTCTGACTTTACTTGTTGTGCTTTCTTGACCTATTAAAACCATGAAACTGTGGACAGACATTTTTTTGTTCTTCTTTAAAGCGCCATCAACAGGTGAAACTTACATCTGTCCAACACTTTAGCGTAGAGCTAAATATTAAGCTGTTACCAATAATCTGCACATCTGCTGCTGGTAAAATTAACTATCTAGTTCTTCTTTAATGTTTTTACTGTACTCGTGACATCTGCACACTAAGTCATGTGTCATCTGCCTTTAAAGCACGTGTGACCTATTTGTCTGGAGCCAAATTACCCCCCTGAAGTGTACTCTGGCAGTCCAAACAGGCTCTGACACAGCGTGCCTGACCCCTGACTACGCCGCAAGGTCAACGCACAACTGAGGAGGGGAAAGAGTTTGTGGGAAAATATGAACTTGTGCTTTTAATTCCAACTACAGATGTCTGTTTTTTGTAAAATGTGACCGTCCCTGTTTTTATTTCCCTTCGGAGATGGAGTACTCTACTTGAATGCACGCCACATTCAGTCTCCTTGATCCCCTGTCTCTCTGACCTCCACTTTTAATACAGCCTTAAAGATCCATCCACCGTCCTCGTCCTTGAATAATTGAGGGCTTCCCGTGGTACAGACCGAGATCCTGCAGAGTGAGGCGGAGGGAGGAGGAGGCGCTCAGTGACTTCAGGGCACGGGGCGACAATTAAATAATTAGAATGATTAAATGTGTTGATCTTTTAACTGAAGATCGCTGGTGTAGTTCGTTTAACTGAAATAAAATCCTCTTTATGCATTTCAAGAGCTTCTTTCTGATGGTTTCTCCTCTCCTAACCTCTCATTTTTTTTTTAACTGTGAATCAGAGATATGCTTCACTAAAACATAAATAAGGATTGTTGTGTTTTTGATGATCTGCGGGGTCTCCTTCCTTGAAGGCTGACACAGATCACTCCACACGATCAAGCCCCCGGGCCTGTGTTTGGAGCCCTGCATTTTAATGCTGGTTTCATAACTGCACTGTGACACGGTATAGCAGAGACAGGCACACTCCTCCATGATATACAGTTATGTAATGCAAACTGTTTCTATGTGTTCTGTCGCAGCGCTCTTTCCTCCCAATCATCTAGTTTGTCATATGAAATCAAATCATGGGTGAATTTATAGCTCACCCGAGAAGCACGTGTTGCTTCTTCCACACTGCGCAGTCGAATTGTGGTACATTCTGTACCGAGAGGTTTGAGCATCATCGGCACAAAAGCGACGATATGCTTTTGGTTTGAAGTTACATGTCATTAGAAGAGATCCGCGCCATCGCGCTGCTGGGCCGTTTGTGTTATTTTTGGTGTAAAATGAACATAACAGGGCGTTAATGTTAGTGATATTTACACAGGAGTCAAAGACATTTGTTTTCTTTTGCGCTGTACTGTACATTACTTACATTTCTTGGTGGGGATTTTTTTTTGAGAAAAAATGTCACTCCAGGTTGTGCAGTCTGACGTGTTTTCCACATTCATGTGTGAAGAGACCTCTGAGAGTTGTGTGATGGAGTAGCTTATAGTTGTGGTTTATAGAAACTCGACAGACCCTGGAGTCTTTTTTGTTCCTGTTTTTCTTTGTGCTAATTAAAACTCCACCTTCAGTCTCGTACAAAAGGCGGATGGTGACTAATGGCGCTGCATCTTTAAGGGTGTGACTGTAAGTTGGAGACTGTTCGACCCGTGTTTTCCATGATTTGTGTCTTTCAATGAGATGAGACCAAAAAACAAAACAAAAAATATCGAGAGCCTTTCTCTTTTTAAGGGCACACGCTGTCACTTCTTTCTCAGTCAACACCGACGTTTCCCCCAAACTTCGAATTCAAAGTTTCCAAGAACCAAGTGAATGATTTGAGATGTCAAAACACCGCACAGCCTCGAGCTGCTGCATTGACAGTGTACAATAGAGGCAGCCTTAATCAGCCTAAATGTTTCACTGAAATTTAATCCAAATCCAAATGAGCTTTGAGGCTATTTTTTCCTTCCCAGAAAATGTGCCATTATCCCCATGAAACTGGAGGACTCTGGATGGTGTATGTAATCACCACTTTCATGTTTCCTAGTGCATTTTCTGCAGGAACCATAGTATCAGTATGACAGTTGCATAGTTGTGCAAATTCAACTCCATTTTTAGAGTCGCTGTAAAGAATCCTCATTAACACGGGCCAAAGTAGCCCGAGGCGTAAGAGTGACACATAGCCGATGCTATAACTGAGTCAAGCTCAACAAGCTGGTGGAGAAAATGTTGAGCCTGCAGTCAAAAGGCCTGAAGTGACATCTGCAGAGAACTGAAGGATCGGCCCTTTAGCAGCTCACTTTTCAGCGATGAGTTTGTACAGTACATTAGACCCTTGTAAGGCCCTCCCTGACTGAAACAGACTACCACGCATGTATTATACAAATGCCCGGAGGCAAAACAGCTTAGATCGATCTGAGGTATAAACAAGTCAAGACCAAAGCGTTGATGAAGCAGACATTGATCTGGTCGTCCCACGGGTCTGTGGTACAGCATCCACATCCAGTGTTTCTTAAGTGCTTTTATTTTATTGCCCTGAAATGAATCTGGTGTTTCTCTGCATGCTCAGCGGGAAATAAATTCAAATCAAATTTGTAGTTCAGAGAAGTTTCTCCTCACAGCTGAGATACTGCTCGATATTCTCTGTGATGTGATCACGGACATGCTGAACTTGGTCAGAGCTGTGCAAATGGACCGCAGACCTTTTCTAATAACATGTTCTAATAAGACAGATTTTATAAAGATAAATGATTTATTAATGGGCTATAATTTGTAATAAAGTATTCAGTCATGCTTTTAAGAGACTGAAGAATATGGATCGTGCCACCATGAAATCACCCACAAACTTCAGCTGTACGGCCCACACAGACATATCTGCTAAATAATGCTCCAAACCAAGAAATTAATAAATTTCATAACAGAGACTGGAGGACAAACTTCTTGGATGGGCTGTTAGTATAATTGATTGCACAGCAAGACCTTATTTGTCAGAAAATGTAATAAAACAATGCTCTGAAAACACTACTCAGAGGTCCTGTTAGTCCAGTGGTTCCCAAACTTTTTTTGCCAGGCCCCCCTTTTTTACAAGAAAAATGTTCGCGCCCCCCCTCCCCGCACAAACACATCCTCAAACACACCCATATTTTGTTTACAAACTCCATTGCAGTTTATTTCACACCTCAAACATTTAGTAAACAATTAAGCAAATACAAGTAAACGGCAATAAATTACAGGTAGTAATAAAATATACTACTAACTCTTTTACCCTACATCCACACCTACACGGGTATTTTTGAAAACTCAGCTGTTTCTATGCGTTTGGGCTTTTCGTCAACACGTAAACGGCGTTGCGATTCACCGAAAACGGAGATTATTTAAAACTCCTTTTTTGCGTTTACGTGTGGACGAGGATTACAGAGTTCGTCATGCAACGTCAAAGGTATGTGCCTTTTTTCACGTAACGCTGTGCGCCACATTACTGTTTACATGAGATGAATTGCAGAATGGCAGATAGAGACAAAATACTGTTACTGTTAATCTGACTATCTTCAGGTTTTACACGCTTACATATACACACGCAGTTACTGTCCCTCCATTTAAAAAGGCAGAGGCATGGTGTAATTATTTTACGTGTAGTTGTTTTTTTTTCCTGTGTAATAATATTCAACATTGCTATCAATACATTTTTCAAAAATGTCTCTCTGTGCAAAATGGGTTTAAACACATAAACAGCTGTGGGATACTGTTTGTCCGTGATTTGAACCGGGGAACAAATTACGGCAGGATCAGCCTGATATTATTTGTATCCCACTGTAACTTTACTGCATAAAGAGCTAACATGTCCAAAATGTCAGGAGTAGTTAGTCATTACAAGAAGTGTTTGTGAACTAAAAATCAAGAATGTGGGATACTGTTTGTCCGTGATTTGGAGAGCCCAGCGCTGCTCCCGACGCAGGGAAACTAATTTTGCAGGGGAGACCTACCTTGGCACTTGTGCAGGTGAAGCCAAAGGGAAGATATGCTTCACCATATTTTCTAGTCTTTGGCTTGGAAGGAAGTTGGTTTGGAAACATATTTGGCGATGCTTCATCTCCTGCTTTGCGTTTGTGTGGCGGGCCCCACACTTTGGGAACCTCTGTGTTAGAGGATTATAGATTTTTTTTTTTTTACACTTTTAGCTTGAATGTCTGAATTTTCAGGTTTTTATAATTAAAGAAAAAAGTAAGAATTATCACATTAAAATTATGAGGGGAAAAAAGTCAAAAATCTACGGTCGCCCAGAGAGGTCAAATATACTGTAATTTAAGAAGACGCCTGTAAATTAAAAAACAATAAAAATGCTGCAAAAGCACACAAAACACAATGGAAATTAAATAAAAACACAATCGAAAAAAGAAAACATCTGAGGGACTGGAACAAACTTAAGAGAAGCGGAGAAAACGGGGGAGAAAAAGGGTAGTGTGTGTTTAAATCGCATGATTCATACAAAACCAGTGCATGTTTGCTATTAGCAGTAAAATGTTAGCTTGTCATTTCTACCGTCTCCACAAAAACATTGTGTTTTGTGAGTTTTGCTTTGTTTTGGGGGGGTTATATTGGATTTTTATAGATTTTTTTTGTTGTTCTGTTTTATTTGAGGTCAGAATTTTGACTTTCGTCTCAGAATTATACTTTTTGTCATCATTCTGAAAAAATAAAAACCCAAATTCTGTGATTAAAGTCAGAATTTCTCACTTGAGGAAGTTACTTGGAAACAAAACTCCCTTTTAACAGGAATAAAAATGCAGTAGAAACAGCCTCAGGGAGGGGCAGTCATCTGCCGTGACCAGTTGGGGGTCATTTTAATCCCTTATAATGACAGTGAGGCATATTTAATAATATCATACATCTCGTTATTGTTAGCAAGCTTTTTTAATTTTTAAACATACCCGCTTAACAGTAATAGTTTGTATACAGAAACTATATGCAACTGCATGAGTGAAAAGATGAATCTAGATGCCAACCATGCAGTTAGCATCACAAGAAACAGATTAATGATTTTTCCCAGGTTCTCCGCTTTCCTCCCACAGTCCAAAGACATGCATGTGAGGTTAACTGGTCAGTCTAAATTGGCCGTAGGTGTGAATATAAGCATTGTCTTTCTCTTTACATTAGCCCTGTGATGGACCCATGACCTATGCAAGAATACCCCGCCTCTCATTCTATGCCAAGCTAGGGTTGGCCCTGGCCCCCCAGGATAAAAAGATATCCATGTACTCCATGACTCATAAAGTCTGCAGATAAGATTTTCCCCACATTTCTCACCCTATCAGCTCTTTTTAAATGTGTTCATCTCCTCAGCCTTCCATCTCTGCCTGGTTCAGTGCTGAGAAAGTGTTTGGTTGCATTCAAGCAAAAATTGATTAGTACATCGGTGAAGGAGGGAAGCTGCAGACTAATGATGGGCACTTAACTTTTTGAGACAGCTAGACTGAGTGGAGACTAACGGGGAACAGAAAATGAGTGTGAATGCAGAAATCAATGGACCTGCTACGACCGAGCCTTAATGGAGAGGCTTTAATGCTGTCTGGGGATGTATAGAACAAAATTACAACTCCTACATGTATCTGGTAAATGTTTCAGTGGAAATGGGAAAAAAGCCAAAGTTGTATATTTTACATCTGGAAATAAAAGTTGCAAATTGAATATTAATATTTTTCTATTCATTTTTGTTTAAAAAAATAAAAAAAAAATCTGCTGTTATGTATTCAGAAGCCACAGAAGTCGCCGGGCAGCCTAGACTGAGTAAATCTCTGTCTCAACAGCAGCAGATTGTGCAATAGATCAAGCCACTGTAGGTTTTTTAATCAGCGTTAACTCTATCCATCGCAATGTGAAACACTCTGAATCACTCTTGTAGCTCCTAAACCAAATTCTCAAAAATGTTTCATTAAGTCATGATTCTTTAAATTTGTTCTGACCCTTTTTGTGCACTCCACTCTCTTTGCCTGCGCTCATTTTTAACGTCACAAACCCCAGATGTTTCATTCTCCACCTCTGGGGTTTACATAACTACAAAGCAACAAGGACCCTGGTTCAGTGGATAAAAGTTAACAACATCCCAGAGGAAAGACGGCATATGAAAAGCAATTAGACAGCCTGTGTGAACCCACATTTAAGCGGCCAATAGTTTGACACATGAGACTCAGCCATTATTGGATTCCTGCGCTGTTGTATCAGTTGCTCCTGAAGATGTCAATAGATGGATTTTCCTCAGTTATTTGCTTTTAAATTGGTCCCGAAGCTAGGGACGCTCTAGTTCACATCATATTTATGGGAACGTGCTAGCCTTTGAAGTTGTTTGTGACTGAGCTGGTCCAAGAGGAAACGCACCACTGCCTACAAGTGTGCAGCCACATCAGAGAGAGCAAAATAAGACATTTTGTTGTTTATGTTGTTATCATCTTCATGCTGATGGACAGTAGCATACACTGTGGCTTCAGAAATCCTACTTATGCCCCCTGGGCCTGCAGCTAACTAAGGAGCCCGTGGGTGGAACTGAGCTCACGGAGCTGGGAGGAAGCACATTTTGGGGGATGGGGGGGGGGTCTTCACTCTGTCTCATTAAAATCATATTAGAGCCCCACCTCCCCATGCACCACCTACTCAGTTGCGGCACCTACTCTGCCTGTCTCATGAAATAGCTCTTTCTACATGAATGCAAAGGCACCACAGGTGAGAGGGAAAGGTTCTAGCAGAAGCAGGAAAACCTCCTATAAATAAGTCAGAGAGAACAATAGTCACTTAGATGACAGTAAAGAGCAGAAGCTGCACAGTGGAGCAGAAAACCTGTGGTTGATTAACCCAAGAAGACTTCTCCTGCTTTTTAACTTGCTTCTTAGCAATGTGCAAACCTCATTCATCCTTTTCTCTGTTTTCTCTATTAGTAAACTGAGATAAAATTATTGAATAGTAATTTAATTGTTAACATATAAGAGATCACAGAATTTGCCATGAAACTAACGTCAAATATGAGGAGCAATCCCCAAATTAGGTGTAACAGGGGGACAATGAGAACGAATCAGAGGGGGACCATGGAAAATAAAAAAAAATATTACAAATTAAGCAATGAAAATTAGCATAGAAGACTTTGGACAAAGTTTTCAGGCTCCTGTGCTGTGTCACATGCACTAGTACAGGTAGAACATAAAAAGTACATGAAAAGTAGCACTGAAAAAAAAAAAACCTTTGTTTAACTGAATCTCTGCAAATTAGCTTCTTGAAGGTCAGACATACACTTGCACATCAATTACCCTGGTTAGGATTTTATGTTGTTATTATGCTAGGTTCACTAATGTTCACTGTAATCAGCCAATCACATGGCAGCAACTCAAGGCATGCAGACGAGATCAGAATAACCTGCTGAAGTTCAAACCGAACATCAAAATGGAGAAGAAAGATGAATATCACTTTGGATGTGAAAGTCACTTTGAATGTGGCAAGACTGCTGGTGTCAGACGGGCCAGTTTGAGTATTTCAGAAACTGCTGATTCTGGATTTTTCACATACAGCCATCAGTTTACAAAAAATGCATTAAAAAGGCGAAAATATCTTGTGAGCAGCAGGTTTCTGTGTGCAAATGCCTTGTTGATGCCAGAGGTCAGAGATGAATGTCAAGACTCCTTTGAGCTAATAGGAAGGCTAAAAAGACTAAAAAGACAAATAAAAAAAAACCATTACAACCAGGGTATGCAGAAGAGCATCTCTGAACACACAGCATATTGAACCTGCAGCAGCAGGAGACCACAATCTGTGCCACTCTTGTCAGCAAAACATTTGTACGGGCTGAGCAAGAAGATTGGAAAAGTGTTGCCAGGTCTGATGACTCTCAGTTTCTGCTGTGATTTCCAGATGATAGGGTTAGAATTAAAAAAACATGAAAGCATGGATGTGTTGTAGTACAGCGGTCCCCAACCTTTTTTTGCGCCACGGACCGGTTTATGTCCGACAATATTTTCACAGACCGGCCTTTAAGGTGTCGCGGAATAATACAACAAATAAAACCAGTACCAGTACCAGAAAAAAGAAGATTTATTCATAACACACGGGAAAAGACCCAGGGAAACCGAGTTAATGATAAAAACAATAAAAAAGTTATTGTTTTAATCGTTAAAAACTCTGAGAACCATCAATTTCACACCCGAACCTTAACTCTCGCGGCCCGGTACCAAGCAACTCACCGGCCCGATATTTTCTTTCTTAGCATTGTTTAAATGTCACAGCTTACCTGAGTATTGTCCATGACTATGCCCGTCCTTTTATGACCACAGTGTTGTGATGACCATCTTCTGATGGCTGCTTCCACCACAATCACTCGCTGTGTCATTACCTCAAACTGGTTTCTTGAACATGGCATTGAGTCACTGTAATCAAATGACACAGTCAGCAGACATCAGTCCAGTGGAGCATTTTACCCCTCAGCAGTACAAGACTGATGGGGTATTGTCATCACCCCGCCGGGCGGGCGGCCAGGCAAGTGGCGTGGACACCTGTTTGTGAATGCGATAACTCGAGGAAGAGGAGAGGTAGGCGTTTCAAATCAATATCATAAGTGTATCTACTAAAAATATTGGACGAGTTCGAGTCTGACCTCAAGGTCAGAGGTCATGTTTTCTGAAAATCTGTGAATGCAATAACTGGAGGACGAGGCGATGTAGGATTTTATAAATTGATACCATATGTGTATCTACTGGGAGGCTGAAGTGTAGCGCTGGCAGCTGCCAGTATTTTTAGGATGTGATGGAACGGGAGATTCACATGGTGGATGTCCCGTATAATACATAACCCAAAAATACAAATTTCATTCTTATATGAAAACTGTTCTAGGTCTTTTAATCTGTTAATTATTAGAGGTTTAGGTGTACCTGGTCGTTGCAATTCAATAACCTTTTGAAGGGAGCCATTCAAAAATGAGAGAATGAAGGGGTGAATACATCTGCTTCAGCAGATCAGATTTAGAACAAGGGAGACGGTGAGGCTGTGAACAAAACAAACCGAAGAGGCCAAGAAAATAGAAAAGAGCAAGAAAGTGAGAGGCAGTGAGCAGGAGTGAGGATATGAGGGAGGGAGAGATGAATTATAGCCTACTCCTCAAATCAATAATCTTGCGAATCACAGCCCCGGTGTGCTACAGATCTTCTTCTTTCCCTTAACCGAGCAGAGAGGGTGACAGATGTAAAGAGCACAGCCTGCCAATTTATGAGGCTCCCAGACAGACCAGAGAGCGGAGAGAGATGTAGGGATAATCCTTTACTGCGCCTGAGGAGGCAGAGGGGCGAGGAAAAGCAAACAGGACTAAGACAAAAACAGAATGAACCCCTGGTCGCTCAAACAGAGCGTTTTTCTGCTGTTTGTTGATTTTTTAACTAATTCTCCATTTGTTTGGCATATGTGTTTCCTCTGACTTCTTCAAAAAAAACAAATAAGTGTTCTGCAGCAGGCTCTGTCTACACACTCCTGTACTGCCCTAACATGTATGTTTCCTCCTTTTAGCTCAGCTATGCATATTCAACCACATTCTTTTACAGAGCAAATGTTTTATTGAGCAATTCCATGACAGATCTGGAAGTCTGATAGTTACAGATAGTAGTATTTCACCTTTCACTGTGTTCCTGCTGGATGGAATGATTCCGTAGTATCCATGTTTTGTCTTTATATAATCCTCTGAATGTTCTGATTGTATTCTGTGACTGTGATGGGTCAATGACGTTGTGGCGGGTGTGGTTTGTGGCGCGGCTGCAGTGGAGACTGACACCTGAGATTGTTGTTGTTGTGGCGTATGTGTGGCTGGCAACTGGAAAGCTGCAGCCGAGAGTTAAAAGAGCAGCAACCGGGAATAGTATTACAAAGTGCAAATATGTGGTCGGGTCCGTCCTTACTGCCACAAACTTGTTCCTATAAATGATGCTGTACTTCCTGTTATTCTTATAACATGCAGATTGCATGGGGTCTAAAATCAGGAGACTCTTTCATGAATGTAAACACAGAGGGTGCAAGGTGCAAACCACTGGTTACAGTCAAGAACAAGAATGCCAGATTAGACTGCCAGAAAAAATCTAATAGAGCCTGCACAGATATCTGGATGAAAACAAGATGAATTGATGCATACTGCAAACGTGGAGGTAATGTGTGACTGCCAGTGGGACTGGGTCACTAGTTTTTATGGATGATGTAAGTGCTGAGAGAAGAAGCAGTGCTGCAAAACCGATCAGATGGCACTTCCCAGTGCACAGGGATAATGACCCAAAGCAAAGTGCAAAAACAACCCAAGAGTTTCTCAGTTCAAAGAAATTGGATATTCTTCAATGGCCAAGTCTGTAAACTGATCTCAACCTAGTGGGGCAGGTTTTTTAAAAACTGAAGACAAAACTAAAGGCAGAGAAACCCACAAACAAGCAGGAGGAAACCGCGTTTGGTAACATCCACGGGTTCTACACTTCAGGGAGTCAAAGGCATTTCCTCCAACTATCAAAAACATATATTTTATATTTAAAATTGTGTTCGTTTGTCCAGTTACTGTGGATAAACTTTCTTAAAATGGGGGAATGTTTATTTTTAAAAAAGGCTGTAAACAGTTAATGTAAGGCTTTTGTAAAACCCCTTAAATTAAAGCTGAATGTCGGCACTTCAATCACATCTTGACTGCTTTGGTCCAACGTGGCAATCTACAGAAGCAAAACCACAAGAATTGAGTCTTTGTCCAAAAAGTTATGGACCTATCTGCGTAGGAGTTTCCTTTCAGATGGTTTCACCCTAACATCTGTTATCCACAGTTTGACTGACATAGATGGTGACGTGTTGCTTTTATCACTTGTGTGTCTTGCCTTTTCGAGACTGTTTGTACATACATCATCAACTCTTTTATCCTCCTGTCTGCTCTACACAATATCCTAACAGCCATTTATCACATCCTGACAGGGAAAAGTTCAGGGAAGTACATGTATTTGCCTTTTTGCCGACAGTTTGTGGAGAGGGATGATGCATCTCTCAAGTGTCTACATTAGATTTAAAGCTAACGCCAGTTGCTGGCTAAATTAACTTATTAGGGAGCCAGTCCGAAGGTAATCATCGCCTCTAAAGCCCAACTTTTCACTGTCTGTATTCTTATAAAGCGTACTGCAAAATGTGGCACATCCTAATGCTCCTGGCATAAATACTCAACAGTGAATACTCTCATCTCTAAACTGCATTCATCTCAACTCCAGTGGCTTATTAACCTGTCACTCACAATATTTCAAACACAAGTGGCCTGATTTTCTTTTTTTTAATCCCCAAAAGAACCACATTTTCCACTGAATCCCTGTTTTCAAAATAATCCATGTCCCAGGAGTGACGCTACAGTCCCAGATCATAGCAAGGAGACCCATTTGTCAGGGCAACATGTTTACTTTTGCTTTGTTCGCTCGGTTTGTTTAATCACAAATATTTTAATTTTCTTGTCTCTGGTGGGTTTATTGCATTAATTTTTTATTTACTAGTAGAACTGGAGGTGACACAGAGGTGAAAAAAACAGGTGACACCCGAAGCTGAAAACACCTGACGCCTGACGGAGACAAAATTTGTTGTCTGAGAGACTCGGGACGAAACATAAATGCAAATTCTCTTCTGCGTGTTATTGATGGCTGAACTCAGCCTAATGCTGTTTCTTTTTTTGCATACTTTTTTGCAGCAGTGGAACATTGTGAGTCTACATTACGGAGCCCTTAAATCAATAATGTCTGTATCAATAAGTAACACCTACTGGTGTTTGCATAACTAAGCATTTTCTTGCACATTTAATGTCTGCAGCAAATGACCATTTTGTACCTCGGAGACCAAAGTTTTGAACATCGTGATAATGATTTGTTTTTCTTTTAAACAGCCTGAAGACCACGCTGAAAAAGAAGCTTTCGGGAGACGTGGTCAACCTGTCGGGAATCCCGCTCACTGGCCGGGATGTCCACCGCGTGGCCTTCTACCTTCAGAGCAGCAGTGACATGGTGTCCGCCGTAGACCTGAGCTTCACTGAACTGCAGGACGAGAGCTTACGCATGCTGCTGCCCTACCTCAGCTGCTTGCCGAAACTCACCATACTTGCTGTTAATGGCAACCGTCTGACAGCGGCCATCCTGAAAGACCTGACAGATGTAATGAAGGAGCCCAAGAAGTTCCCCACGCTGGCCTGGATTGACTTGGGGAACAATGTGGATATCTTCACCATCCCGCAGCCGCTGCTCGTGGCACTGCGGCGCCGCTTCGGTTTACGCAGCAGCCTCCCCACCATCTACGAGTACAGTGAGGCGCAGGCATTCGGTAGCTATAACCCGAATATGGAGACCTCTGTGGAGGAGCCTAGTCTGTACGAGGAGGGAGATATAGAGGAAGATGATAGAGAGGAGGAGGAGGAGGAGGAGGACAGACTGGAGCTTCAAGCCTGGGGCTTTGGAGAAGAAAGCATGTCAAAAAATGTGCCGGTGCACTTCTGTGGGAGGTGATCGCCCAGAGCTGCTTTCTTTTTGACTGGCAGCCTTGCATTTCCCTCTGTATCACCTTGCTCCTCCTGCGTTAGCCGATGTCAGTGTGGTAGAAGATGCTTACAGTGACCCACACGTTTCTGAAAATAACTTTAAAATAAGTAAATGTGCTGTGTGTCCCTCTGGATGCTCTGACTACTGAAACTAAATGTGATGCAGACAGCTGTGTGTAAGAATATGTTTGTGGACTGATTTATCCTTCATTTATCCAGGGGAGTCTGAACTGATCCAGCTTCCAGCGCTTCATCTTACTGAAGTTGTGTGCTTGTCCCTCTTGGAAGCTTTCCGTTATCTGTCAGTGTCCTCTGGAGCAGCTGTGGATTAAGTGCCTTGCACGAGGGCACATCAGCAGTAGCTGCTGAGGAAGAGGGGAGTGTTATTAATTCACTTTCTCCAAGCACATCCTTTCTTTTTTCCATTCCTTGCCTGAATATGTCAGGGTCTGATATATATGTAAGTAACTATATGTGCTGCATAGGAAACACTTAAGAAACAGGAACATTTAACTTACTTAGAGAAGAAAGAGTGTGGAAAGTATAAGCAACAAGTTGACTGTAATGAGTCGTTCATCAGCGCTCCTGATCCAAGACTGTACACTGGGTAATTATTCACTAGAGCCAGCTGGAGACACTATATTAGTGATTAGTTCATAATTATCCACAAAGTGAGGAGTTTGATTGAAACACAAAGTGATAGAGAAGTAATGAGGAACTGCTGAGGCAACACAGACAGAGTAACAAATGTTAAATATTAATTTGACATTTTTAGTAATGAATGAGCAGTTATTGTTTAGGGTTGATGAATATTTGGATCAGAGTTGATGAATTTATGTATGATTATGAACCAGTCCTCCTCCTCCTCCTCCTCCTCCATCCCACCCAATCCCTAGCATCCTGTCACACCAGCCCTCTGCAATTACTCCTTCACTACATCTTTGAATCTCTTTTGTGGTTTTCCTCTTTTCCTCCTCCCTGGCAGCTCCATCATTAGCATCCTTTGTCCATTATCTCCACTATCCCTCCTCTGCACATGTCCAAACCATCTCAGTATTGCTTCTAACTTTATCTCCAAACTATGAGTACCACCATCTCCAAGTCATACACCACCGCAGGTCTCACTACCATCCTGTAAACTTTCCTTTTCACTCTCGCTGCTCCACCCTGCCTGCACCCTCTTCTTCACCTCTCTTGTGCACTGCCCCTCTCTTTGGATGGTTACCCCCAGGTGTTTCACCCAATGATACACTAATATAGTATTTTCCGGCTGGTTCTGTAGGAAATAATTGTCAGAAGTTCGGGTGGGAGAGCACTGATGAACGACTGATTACGTATCGGTTCATTCCTGAGTCTTTCCTCTCTTGTTTTAACTAAGCAAGTTTTTTCTGCCCTTTATTGTAAAATCTTAGAGCTTTTTTGTGATATGTATGTTTTATCTGGAAATAAATTCAAGTAATTCTGTTTACATTAAATATGATTTCAGTTTTGCTACAGCTGGGACTCTGCATTTATTCAGTAGTTATTTTATTAAATCCACGACCAGTTATGATAAGCTAATAAAGCATACTGAATGATGCTTCAGGTCCGTGCCGATGTGCCGACAGAAGCCCTGATGCACGCATGGACACATGCTGGCAGGAGCACACAGAGTTTGGGCGTGAGCTGCTGATGAACTGGTTACTGCCTCTATCAGGGCTCGTTATGCCCCTTCAGTCACAGACGGTGTACAGAGGATCTATTTTTTTCTCAGCAAACAGGACTGTAGCCCCAGATCATTTCGTCCAATGCCGATCATCGACTGATTCCGTTTATGAATCAGACAAGAAACGAGAAGGAAACTCCCTATTTTGAAGATGTTCTCACAGTTTTGTAGACTACAAGCAGTTCTGCTTTTTCTTTCTCTTTCTTCTGTTACGCTCCCACGGACAGATCAGATTTTGTTGTGGCATGAGTTTTGTTTGTTTGTTTTTATATATATGGGTGGCTGCCACCCTTTTGTATTGGTTTTAGCAAGTGGGCATGACTGTTTACTGTAACACAGCATCAGAACCCGCAGACAGAGAGCATCTACGTGTGCACTACATTTCCAAATACATCTCGAATTCTTTTGAATGTGGAGGTTGATGATTTTTTTTTAAAAACTGCTGTCTGTGAATACAGCTCAAACTTTATCCTGCCAGTGTTAATGTGGTCTGTTCTCTTTCAGTGCTGTTATTCATGAAATTCAGAGTATTTGTGTTTACAGGGGAACATTAATGAAATGGATCCTTGGTTTGTGTGTGTCTGTGAGACGGTAATTAGACTGTGTGCATGAGTGTGTTTGGAACATGCAGAGTAAATTACTACCTTTGATCACAGAAATGAAATGTTTACTCATTTGCGCAACTCCGTCCCTGAATTCGCGCTCCTTCCTGTTTTTATTGTTGATATAAAAATAAACGAGTGACTCAGCTGCATAGCAGAAATGAAAATCTGTCCACATCCTCGATTTGATAGATAAGACGTTGACCTTTGTGGAAATTCACTGCGGTAAAGTCGTTTGAAAGTTTACTCAAATATGACTTTGGCTCATGAGCTCTTGGCTCCATTCTAAGGTGAAAGTGATGTTGGCCTGCTGTTCCTTCACAAGTAAACACAGTTTGAATAACATTTGCCTTTTGTGGACTTGTTTCTCGCTAAAATGAGAAATAATTTTGTTTGGCGAAGCATCTGGATCGCTCTGCGAACATAGTTTGTCTCCTTAAGAAGACGGGGAGCGATCGCCCTTATTTACTCTGATGCGAGTCATTCCTTTACCGTGTACCCACATCCATCCACGCTGACTTTGTCAAGCTGCAGTTTTGACAGCTCGCTTGTCTAGTTTAGAACAGGGTTGGAAAATCAAAACAAGGCACTCATGGGAACGTGTGACCAGTATAATCACTGGTTCGTTAACACAAAGGACCGGTTTCACACCATAAACATTCATTCGATACTCTGTAGTAACACTAAACAGTCCCTCATTGTTTTAAGCCTGCCATGGAAAAACATACCCACATTTCTGTTTTTCAGGTTTTACCGGTGCTTTATACTCTGTGTTATTCTTATAACTGGGAAATTTACTCATCTGACTGGAAAGATGTGTGTCAGATCTATGGGGGCATAAGGTATATTTGATGTTTGTATGACATGCACACATATATATATATATGCTTTAAAGAGATATATTCCTCCCACCACAAGTTGCACCTAAGTCACGCTGCCTGGAAAGCACATGCGTACTCTCATTCATCAGGAATACTTTAAACATTTTCAAGGAGCTCCAATTTCAGCAGCTGGTTTCCATGTCAGTTTTTAGTGCTGCGTACAGATGAGAACGATTCCTTGTACGGGCCTGTCAGAGGCACCACCGTATCAACATCCTGATGGCTAGTTGTGGCTCTGCTTGCGAGGCATTTTTATGTTTGCAGGAGCAGAGCCTGAGGCTGTCCATCTGTGATTCCTGTCTGTCCCTCTAAAGGAAACACGGGAGTGTCAGATAACAGAGGATGTTGTTCTGGTTTGTAGAGGACGCTGAAACACTATGCAGACATTTACCTCTGGAGCCTCACGTCTGTGCAGTTTGTGACACTTGGCTACTGTCTCAAAAATCATAGTGGACAATAACAAAGTATATTTACTTATTGTAAATACTTTTACTGGCTGGGGTTTAGTTTCTCTGCCTTTCAAAACAAAGATCAGAGGTGTAACACTGCCGTTGGGTGTATAAATATTATATTTCTTCAGGTATTCTCGTTAAGATGAAAATCGAGCACAAAGTTTGAACAAGAAAAAAATGCAGGAGCAAAAACAACACATCACACTAAACAAAGAATCATTCAAATGTTTTAGGAGTCCTAAAGTACATCAACACTCACACACTCATGTCTCATCGGTCCACTTTTAGCTTGGATGGCAGCACACATTTGTCATGATGTCGCATTGGTAAGATTATGCAGTGTCACATTTATTTCTGTCCAGAATTGCATTATGTTTTCACCAAGTGTAAAGTTTTCTCCTGAACAATCCCCAAAATTCTGAGTCGGGTCAAAATGCAAACTCTGTGGGGGCCAATGCATGTGTAAAAATGATGTCTCTCACATTTTGAGCCAGCTGAAACCCAACATTATCATCCTGGAATATGGCATCAGGAAGAAGAAAAATCCCTGATGGAAAAACCTGGTTATTCGGTATGTTCAGGTACATGGTTGGCCTCATTTTTGGGCACCTGGTGTTACTAAACCTAGACCTCCAGTCCACCCCAAGGCTTGTACCTATTTGTTTAGTCCAGTCTATTTGACAACCCTTTTTTTGCCAAGAAGTATATATAAACATGTATTCTTCCTCTTTCTCTTAGTTTGGCGTCATAGTTAAATGTCACAGACATTTTCTACAGAATTTGGAAAGCAGAAGACATTAAAGACTTCCCATTCATCTAAACCGAGGGTAATTCCTCAACAGGTTTGACTATGAATCTGAAATTCCCTTAAACAAGAGAAATCCACCCGTAAAGCTTTTATGGATTACCTTTGAATTATCAACCATTACATCGTCCACCTAGTATGTGAGCAGCGGCATTAAAATGCTGCTTTCATGTCAGTCCAGGAATAATTTATCACCAAGTTTTAAAATGGAGCTTTTGAATGTACGCCACTGGCATGTGCTGTAGCCCCCTGCTGAACATGATGTACATGTGATAAGACAACGTGAGAACATAGCTGCAGTTTTATCATCTCAAAGTGTTTGCACATATTTTGGGATAGGTTGCACTCCAGGGTTTTCTGAACCAACAGTCCAGTTCATTACTGATTGTTCTGGGCCTTCTCAGACATGAAATGCATAACGCAAGCTTCCACAGGTTAGCAAACACACTGCATTACAGTCATGTTTCATGTTGGCAGCAAAGGGAGTTTATTCATTCACTCAACTTTCAAAACAGGGAGTGCTGGATTTTCTCTGGAGCTGAAAGTAGCAATAAAACATTTTAAAGACTTCATAACTACAGTGTGAAAATCTGTTCGTTTGTAATAAATTGTTGTTGAGTACAAATAAAAAGTGAAATAAAGTCAAATAAAAATGATTTTTCTCCTATTAATTGCATGAGCTAGAGTATAAGTATAGCACAATTGTATTTCAGTAGATTTGCTCCACTCAAAATAAATTGTGACTAAAACTGCTATTTCTGTGTAATAAAAATACAGTACACCAAATACTTGAACTATTGTTTAAATTCTCCTGAGATGTGCATGAAATCAAGCCTTTAGTGAGCAGTGGATTGCTCTTTTCTTGGAAAGCATACATGCTCCATCTAGTGGTGTTTGTTGGCTGCACAGAGCCAGCTCCGGATGTCAGCTGAAAGAAGAGCTTGTTAGTGCAAGCAGCAGTTCAAAGTTTATTCCATTCATCCATGCGTTTCTGATCTCAGCAGGAGAACAGATGAGAAACTGCAGTAAATGTGTAATTAATAAAGCAAACACACATGGCTTATTTCTTCCCTACCTCTGCAAAAAGCGATACTACTTGTAATTAAAAGCATGTATATTGTGTGTGCGTAGGTGGGAGGATCCATCAGTCATTCCCATAGTATGCTTTGTTTCACAATCCGGGAGTCTGATAGCTTCTGGACTCTCTCCCAGAGTTTGTAGTCCTTGAGTTTGAACTTGTCATATGGTTCTCATCCAAAGTTAGTTTCTACAAACAAAAGAACACAAACCACCTCCAGAAATGCGGGGGTTCCAAAAACACTGCTTCAAAGGTGGTCTTTGCTTTGGTCTTCCTCATTTGTGACATCAAAGTATACAATTTATTTCTCACGGGAAAGCACCTTGTCCACTAAAGCTGATTTCCTATCAGTGACAAGGACTTCTTTTATAATTTGCATAACTAGCAGCATAAATCAGTTACTAAATTTGTTCAGATTTGAGTGCAGCTGTGAGAGTAAAAGGCAAATGAGGGGCATGGTAAGAGGAAAAGAAGACAGAGTGTCCAGTGTGTGAGCTGAAACATTAAGGTTAATCAGTGACAGTTTTAAAAAGTACGTTAAGGGAAAGCACCAAAGATAATTTGGCTACAGCCTGTGAAATCTGAAGATGTGCTGCTTCTCCTTATTTGGATCTGATAGACCTGAAGATTTATTTCCCTTTCACTCAGAGGTGAGCTTTGCTTTTTGTCACTTTGATATTTTTAAGCTAATTCACTTAAAAAGGATTTTTTAAAAACCCACCATGCAATACTAAACTACTGATATACATCATCCATGTACCTGAATGACATACAGGAGTGGAAACATGCTGGTTTAGTACTCCTGTGTCCAGTGTGCCACTAACTTACAAATGGAGTGTGTCCAGATCTGCCGATGTTTATCAAGTACTTAAGGTGGGTTGAACAACACACGGCACAAAAACAATCTCCAAACGTTTCCTCTTCAAGCAGTTTCCCAGACAATCTGAGCACAAAGAGAAGCAGGTAAGTTAAGGCATTTGAGCCAGGCTTCACTAAGTGCAGTGATTACAACGATCCAATCGCTTCCTTAAGAAGAGGAAGTCAACAGCCTCAGGTGCATGATAACCCACAGGTGCAGGGAAGCCAGAAGGCAGGAACCCAAAACACCAAAACCAGTACACCCGATGGTTACTGTACTTTACAGTGTATCACTTTAATCTACTAATGTGTCATTTGAATTTGTGTAAAGTTTGAGACTGTAAAGTAATGAAAAGTTATGCCTTGCACAGTAAAGTTGTCATGGTCCTGGGTCACTTTGACCCAGCGCCCTTAGTTTTCTTGTGTTTTTGTATTTTGTTCTTTATTTAATTCCATGGTTCCTAGGTTGTTCAGTTTAGTTTAATAGATTTCCTCTCGTGTCTTTACCCCATGTGTCCTCCTCCATGTATCTGTGAGTTCCCATGCCTCGTTTCTCCTCCTTGTGTTTTATTCCATGTTTTCCCAGCCCGTTATGTCTGTGCTCTTCCCGTGTTCTCTCTCCCTCCTGTCTGCGTCTCTGTGTACTTCCTGTTTTACTTTAACAGTCTCCCATCAGTATACGTCATGTTGTGTTTGCGCCTGCCCTGTCTCGTTATGATTATCAGTGTCAGCCGTGTTCCCCGTGTGTTCCCACGTCCCTCGTTATCCTTCTGTGTATTTATGTCCGCGTCTCCCTCAGTTCCACGTCGCGTCCTCCCTCCCTCGAGCTGTGTGACTTTCCTCGTGCTTCCCCGTCAGTTTAGTTTTCCCAGTTTACCTTTGTACTGTTTTTGTATCGCCTTGTTTCCTGTTCTGTTAATAAAGCTATATTTTGAGTTAAGTCCCCATTCTGGTGAGTTTGTGTTTGGGTCCTTCTCCTGCCTGCACACAGCGCTTCATGACAAAAGTTGAGTGAACATCACTATAACTTTTTGAGCCCTCACACTAGCAGATTTTAGTGCATTACTGTTTTGCATAAAAACATTTAATTTAATGACGTTATCAGGATATCTAGAGAAAACAAGCTGATGCTATGATTTTCAAAGTCATCCTTTATTTCATTTTTAGGTTGTTATAGCAGATAAATCTCACTTAAAGCACAAATTTAGAGAGGTGTCGAAGAGAAAGTCTGTAACTCTAATTGCAGAAGAGCGTAACAGTTGAACAATTACTTTTAACTAATAAAAAAGCAACCACATGAACTGATTACCACACATCTTCTGTCAGTTACAAGCTAACTGTAACAATGTAAGCCAGGATCCATCTGTGGTCACCACATCAAAGACTTTATATAAAATCTGTCCTGTTGCACAAGAGTATGCTCTTCCTGTAAAACTCTCGAGTGTACCTAATTGCAGGACCCCGAAGGCTGAATAATTTAACAAAAGATTTGTTTTAATAGCCAAAAATCAAAGCACACAAAAGGAAACAGGATCACAAACAATAAAGCAGAACATCACAAAAGGGACCATAAAAAGCAAAGAACTTAAGAGCCAGACAATGACGAGGAAAGACATAGGACTACAAATATATAAATCTATATCTCAGGGCACTGAGACAGAATGAGGGAGGGGCAAACAATCACAAAAGGAAGGAAACGAACAGAAAATAAAACTCGAGTGTGACACAACACAGAACTAACATTGGATGTAAAACAGGATATAACTACCAGAAAAATAACACTGAGACGTGGGAACCACACTACACTAGAGGACAGAGAGAGGTCAAAGCCATTTAGACACGACCAGATCAGAGGGAGAAACACAGATGGTAATACATTTTTAAGAAGCAATCGTACACAAAGAGAAGAATTCAACGCTTTAACACCACTAGAACAAAAGAGTCTTTGTTCGTGGTGGCTCTATCAGATCACAACTTGAACAACTAGAGGCAGCAACCACCAAAAAGTACTTTAAAGATACGTCGAACATGCTGGATTATATGTCTGCCTCCACTTGGTTGCATGTTTTTAACATAAAAGAAAAAAGTAGAACTATCCTGCAGTGCAGCCACACAGTGCAAAAAATATTCAGGTCGAATCTAAAACTCTAAAGTGTGTCACTGCTGGCCTGAAGGGATCCACAAATTTATTTTAATGTGGCTACGTGAAATAAAATCAACATAAGGTCACTGTTTGATGTACTACTGTGGATGGCAGTGAATTTAAAGAGAGTCAGCACTGTACTCACTTCACACACAACAATGCGTCTTGTGTAGTTACCTCAGATGCCCTTTTTCTCCCCTGCACCACTGCTGCAGCAGTTGCGCGTATTTCAAAGACGTACATTTTCTGTATGATTTCGTAATATTACACACTAAGAACATCGGGAGCATCCTTCCTGCCTGCGGCTTCCTTGTGTCTGAACGATAATAACTCACTGAAGGCTATCTGCTGCCCCCTGCGGGCTCTCAGCAGGTACTGTCTATGTGAAGAAAGAAAACCCCTCTAATCTTCTTACTGCAGACGATATCCTTGTGCGCACACAGACGCACACGCGCGCACACACAGAGAGAGGCTAAATGTGCCTGTAAATAAGACTGTAAACGCATTTAGTTTTGGTACAAACAGACAGAAATAACACAGCTTGTGCTGGTGCGGAAGATAAGCTTAGTTTTGAAATCACCTCTTCCTGCAGACACGACCCCTTCAAGCTGATGTGTTATTTTTTGCGATTTCAAGGAGTTTTCATTGTGAAAGGCACCAAATTTGTGTGAGGGCTGTTAAAGCTGAGCACCTTAATAAAATGCTTATTGCTGCTAAGTCACCAGAATAAACCAACGCTGAGGATAAAAAAAATAGCGTGATTCGTCTGGCACGCTCAGATGCGTCTTTACGCACAGGCGTGAACGCCTACTTCGGTGATGTGTCGGGGCGGATTGGCTGCTAAAGATACCAGCGCCCGTGTGCTCTTTGTGATTGGCTGTGGCTCTCTTGGCCATTACGTTATGCTTACTCCACACACACTGGTAGCCGGAGAGAGGGAAGACGTAATGGTTTGATTCCCTGTGCACTTGCAATGGTCGTCGTTCTGACATTACTCGGCAAATTCCTCAGACGAGAGGTGCAATGAAGGTATGTGCCTGTTTCTGCAGCTCGTTTGTGATTTGGATTGTTAACGAGGCTCATGCGGTGCCGTGATGTGCACGGGGTGCTGCATCGAGAAGCAGGGAATATCCCCATCCTAATAATTTCATTTGTGTGCAGTTGTATCAACAGGCTTGAACGCTGCAGACACTCTTTAATTTTTAACTTGCCATCACATTTCATTACTCGCCGCTGTCATTCCAGCGCCTGACAGTCTGGGTTTTCCATTATTTTCCTGTCGAGGGTCCAAGCCTGGAAATGCTTTCCCAACGTCTCCAGCCGTCCTGATAAACACTGGGTACAGTGTGTAGCCTTTTAATGAGCCTGCTTTGACCCCAGAGTGATAGTTCAGTGGACTAAAGTGGCCAGAGCGACATCCATTCATCGTCAGGCTTTAATCCGCTCTAACGAGATAGAGACACTGCGGCCGGTGAGTGAGAGAGCGTGGGGATGTTCGGGAGACGTCTCGGGATACCGAGAGGGTCACCTCTCAGGTCCAAGCTGTGTCAGGCTGTGCAGGAGTCTCCTTCCTCCCAGTGTGCGCTTGTGTATATGCGTGTGTTTGTTTGTGTGCGCCTGTGCTGTAACAGCTACAGGCTGCAGCACAGGAAGGAAAGGTGATGAAGCTGTCTGGCAGCTTAGGACAGATAATGATGAAGACTACCGCGATGATGTCATTGGTCCTCTGGTGGTGGCAGGTTTCTGGTGGCAGTCGGTGTGAAAGGTGAAGTGAAGTGAAGTGAAGGCAGGGCTACAACCAGTCCTATCTTCATTATCACCATCAAACAGCAGCAGCAGCATCAAGGAACGTGAGTGTACACAGTACGAATACCCTCCTGCTGTCGGTGGCAGTTGACACTTAATCATCTGTTACAGCAGTTAAAGCTGACTGGATGATTTTTTTTAAAAGCTCACTGCATGCATCAGTGATTACCTTAAAAGGGAAATGTCCTCCTTTTTGTGAATAAAGCCTCTCTTAGTTCCAGAGGTGCAAAATAACCAAACACATAGCCTTTTAACTCCTCACTAAAGCTCTGCTTTGAATTGGCGTGTCTCTTTTTTTTCTGTGAAATCCTTTTCCTACAATACATAGTGAAATGATATGTTCTTTGTGCCAGGTAAGACTGTTTCTTTAGTCACCCCGAAGTGGCCCAACACACTGAAATAGACAAAGCAAACTTATGGAAGCATCGGCACTGAAATGCTGCAGGGATTTCAGCAGATGGAACATTTTCTGAAACATGCCACTGAAACATTTAAACAGAAGGCCGTTTTAGCTTCTTGCGTGGTTTGTGTGTATGGTCACATTTTCTCACTTTGCAGCATTTCTTGTAAATGTTGAACATGTCTTGGCCCATCACCCCGTCGTCTGTTTTCCTGCACTTTTTAGGCTGCAGTGTGTTGAGGTGGGTTTTTAAAAAATAATTATTTAGGTTTTGCCTGCCAAATTTTTACAGTCAACTCTGAACAAAGTCACTAAAGATTGCTGGATTATTATAATATTTGATGTTTATTTGTGTTATGTAGGTTTTTCTTTCACTAATCCCCCCTTTTTTTTCTTGTTTTGGAGCTATGCTGCTCTTCTGTTTAGCTTTGGATTCATCAGTGTTATTGTAGCTTCTCATTTGGCTCTCAGTGGGTAAAAAGGGAAATATTTTTTCTATAGCTGCAATTAGTGGCGATGCACCCATCTTGAACTTGTGAGCCAATTCTGATGCTTAAAATAACCATTTGGCTGATTACCAAAGAAGTTGTTTGTTTTTGCAATTTTCCTCCTGCGCGCTAAGAAAACAAGGACCTCATTATGAAAAAACTCCCATCATATCACTATCTTCAAACATTGAGCAGGCGCAAAATTTATGTGACACAGCAGAAAAGACATTTTGGCCAGAGTCATCAGTAAATGTCATCCCATTTGCTGGCAGGTTGATGGCAGCGAACAGGGATGATATTGACATTTGGCTGATATATCGGTGCATTTGTAGCTCTTAATGGTTGCTTTTAACTAACTTGGTTTTATGTGCAAGGCCTGTCCTCGTAAAATAGAAGCTGTTTTTGGAGAATAAGTGACCTGGGGTTCAGGTTGAAATCACAGAGGACGTGATTTTTTTGACTGAAAGGCTGTTCTGATAATCATTATTTATTTTATTTTTTTAAATTTTTTGCAGATATTCAACTAAGACTTTTTTTTTCTCTTTTAATGCCTCCCTCCCTCCTCTCCTGTTTATCGCAATATTGTGGCAGATAAGAAAACAGACGGCTTAACTCTGTGAAGTTAATTTTCCCGAGGCACATCATCACTCGCTGTGTCCCGGGAAAGCAAAATGGATGTGACGTTTTATTGACTAATCTGGTTTAAATTGAAAAGCAGCTTTTCTGCCCCTGTGGACGGGACGGCGCTGGGTTGTGTAAGCATGCGTCTCAAAACGGGAAAGACTGCTATGCAGTCTGTGCTGCCAGTGTCATTTTATTCAGAGTTAAACCTCTGACTTAAGTGGTTGGCTTTTTCTTTTTCTTTTTTTTCTTTATTTTGCATTTAAAAATTCTCATTTTCACGGCCATCTCAAAGCCCATACTGGGCATGGTGGGAGTAAATAGTCACAAATCTCTGCTTCCAGTGGATCACACTTCGTTCCAAATGGGACTAAACTCACCTGGGGCTTATTTCTAGACAAAGAAGTCTGAAGCTATAAAGAATCAAAGGGGTGCACAAGATTCCTGGTGATATTTTATGATAGTTTTTATGTTGCAGGACTGCAGGACTCTGTTTCCAGGGCTAAATCCAGCCAAGTCGTCCTTTGCCTTCAGAGTAGACTTTGTCAATTTCACATTTTGTACACACAAATCCAACTTTGCCTGTAGCAGTTTGATTTGCACATGCATATTTCTCCAGACTTTGACATCTGCATCCTCCAGCAGACATCACTGACTGTATTTGTGTCATAATTTAAATGGAAAAATATCACATTTAGCCCCATCATTTTCAGACAAATGTCTAAAGGCGTTAAATCAATTAGTTATTTTTTTTTTCTGAAACCATTATCTCCGGTATAAACAGGCAGCCAGCTGAATTCACTTTTCACAGTGTGAGTGACATTTGCAGTTGATACAAGAGGGGGGAAAAAACTGAAAGAGCTTCAGGAGAGAGAAAGGAAATGAAAAGGCGGGAGAGAGGCGGTGGATGATGGGAGATTAGCATTGAAGGCCCCTTCAATAAAATGTATGACAGTGCACAGTTTTCTCTCAAAAATCCGCATAATAGTCTCTGGTTGGTCCACATGTGCATGCAGACTTGCAGAAGTCAGCCCCAGGTGTCATTTGTATCATTTAGACAGATGTAGCCAGAGTACTTTGGGGGTTTTTTTGTTTAGATTTCACTCCTTTAACAGAGAAACAATATCCACTTTTACAGATTTCCCTCTGTTTATCAAAGCCTTATGCTTACATTACCACAAACATCATTCAGAGGTTCACATTGAGTACTGCTACAAGAAGCCAAGACCCAGCCGATGACTTAATTCAACAATGCAGCGTGCATCAGTGCTTTCCGAGTCCTGCATAGGCTTAAAATACATCTTAAGTTTTGCAGTTGTTTCCTGCAAGGGGGAAAAGGTAAAGGAAGAGGGATGGGGACGTGACATCAACAAAGGTCACCATCGATAATCAAATTATGCTACCAGGGCACTGCAATACATCAGTAAAGCACTGAAGCACTCCCGTTTAAAGTATTTAAAGTTTATTTTCCTTCTAAGCTGAATTCCATTATTATTATTCAATTCCTACATTTCCCATAGTGCAACTTGAGTAATTTTATTATAACCCCATTCTCGTGTTGTTTTTGTAGCTGGCTTGATGCATGTTAGTGTATATCCAAAATGTCAGTCATAAAGACAGAAAATAAAAGTAAAAGCAGTGTCAGAGCGATCAAGTGCTGCAAGTAAAACAAAGTCATTTATGTTAATTATATAGTCCAATTCATGTGCACTTATGTAATTTCAGCTCTGTGTGAGAGTCTCCGCTGCCGCTTTGCTGCTCTGCTGTGCTCTCTGTTTCACTGTGGGGTCAGCGTGTTTGCTTACTATTACATATCCACGTCCAGCGAAAGAGAAGATCTTTTGTTTGAGAGACAGTTCCTTCATTTGATGTTTAGTAGTTCAGAAAGTCATGCACAAACGCTATTACAGTTTGAAGCAAGGTTAAAATTGTCTATCTCAGTATGTGACTCATTTCTCCAGTTTGCGTCAGTCTGTCAGTGACCCATTTAAGCCTCATCTAGGTTCTCATCCCGGTTACACTTGTGGATGCTTGGGCAGTTTTTAAGTTTTGATCTTCTAGGCTCATTTTATGAGGTCGGCTAGCTGTTTGGCCACACAAGGCTCTCCCCTGTGGGTTTTTCTATTTAAATCCATGCCTCTGTTAGATTTTGCTACTTTCACACTTTAAACTTGTGTGTAGGGGCTAGTCAGTGTGATGGCTGAACCCCAGCAGCAGTGTCAGAAATGTGACAGGTGACAGGAATGATAAAAACGCACAGTACAGTATCCCCAGAGGTATTATTCAAGTTAACAGACTGTTGAGTGAAGATAAAACAAACAATACAAAGCACAAAAAAAAAAACCTAAAACGCTGCCCTACATGTAATGTTTGCGCTTGTCACTTGTTTATTCAGGACTTCCTGCCTACAGAGCTCGCAGTGTGCTAATTGAAGTGACACGGGGAACTCGTGCTGCTGGCTTAAAGCCAAATAAGACTGTTTTCATGGCCAGGCTGCAGTGGCTCCTCATCCCGGAGAATGCAGTAAAATTCCTTTTAGTGGCTTCATTCCCTTATGAGAGAGGTTTTATCTAACCGGAGACTTCTTAGCAGCTAACCACGGGGTCAAGTTTATGCCACAGGCGAGTAAGACAAGATTTAGTGTAACTCTGCATAAGAATATCTGGATAAAGTGAGCAGCTTGTGGAGGAATGTACCAAGGACAAGCAGCCATCTAAGAAAAACAAATAAAACTTATATAATAAAATAAAAAAAATGTACTTTTATTATATAGTGGGGTTTTTGTATATGTTTATTGATATATATTTTTTATTATATAACATAATATACTGGTGGATTGGTAGCCAGGTAGATATCTTAATAATGCGTGGATGTATGGTTTGTTTAAGTATTGAGAAGGATACAGTGAGTGAGGCATCTGGGGTCATCCTCTACAACAAGTTTGACAATCAGAAAATTTCAAAATCTCTTGTTTATTTTTTTTACTTTATTTATTTATTTATTTTTACATTTTTTCTACAATATGTAATTCATCCAGTCACATGACAGCAACTCGGCAGATTTTGACATGGTCAGGAGAACCTGCTGGAGTTCAAACTGAGCATCAGGATGAGGAAAAAACATGATTAAAGTGACTGAAGGTGACGTGGTTGTTGGTTCCAGAGTATTGTAGAAAGTGCTGATATACAGGGATTTTTCCACACAGCTACCTCTCAGGTTTACAGAGACTGGTCTGATAAAAGAGAAAATATCCAGTGAGCAATAGTTCTCTGGGCTAGAATATGTTGTTGATGTCAGAGGAGAATGTCCAGACTGCTTTGAGCTGACAGGAAGGAAAAAAAATAACTCAAATTACCCTTTTGTTACAATCAAGGTACACAGAAGACCATCTCTGGGCACACAACAAGTGAAGCGTTGAAGCAGATGGGCTACAGCAGCAGAAGACCACACCGGGTGCTACTCCTGTCAGCTAAGAAAGGAAAATTGGAGATAATTCGGCATAAACAACTGCGAGCTATGCATTCAAGGATTCGGGCTGGTCCTGGTGTAATGATGTACTCAAATGGCCTTCCACAGTCATCAGATCTCAATCCAATAGAGCACCTTGGGGATGTGGTGGAACCGAGATTCACATCATGGATGTGCAGCAGCTGCATGATGCTAACATATCATGTCAATATGGACCATATGGAGCAGAATCTCTGAGGAAAACTTCCAGGTTTTTGGAAAGACGAAACAATCTCTTCAAAATATCACCTCGGGCTGAGAGTAATGGAGGAAGACATTTTCCTCCATACTTCATTTTACAGGCTAAACAATTTATCAGTTAACTGAAAAATAATGAAACAGTTGATGGCATGTGAATTAAGTAGTAGCCTTAAAAAATATTAATTGAAATCGGGCAAAATTGTTATTCATTAATTTAATGACAGACATGCAGGCAGGGAGACAGAAAGATTAATGGTGCCTACCGGAAACAGTCATTCATTCAATTAATGAGATTAGTTAATGATTTGAACTGTGGAGCTGGTGGAAGTAGACTTTTCCTCTGCGCGTCCCGAGTCCACATTTAGTGAGTCTTTGCTAAGATTACATAACGCCATCCTTAAGTCAGATCACAGGGTGTTTGTGACAAGTCGGAGCAGAGGGCTGTCTTAAGAAAAGATGTGGCAGGATCCCGTGAATTCCTTTGTTTTTCCACATGGAGCCATGAACCAAAGAGGGCTTACATTATGCTCATGTCAGCTATTGATTCAGCAGGCTGGGGAACAACAGAAGACATATTCTCTCCTCGCTGTCCTCCCCCCTCCTTCCTCCCCGCATCAGTATGCTCCAAGGAGCCGTAGCTCCCATCGCACCATCTTTGCTCCCCGTCTCTGGGCCGTTTTTGAGATCTGCAGACACATCCGATTTATTCTTTTTGCGTGGGGCATTTGCTTTAATTTTACATATACCAACTTAAGTCTGGAAGCTACCTCGGGACATTTAGAGTATGTATTTACATCCATCTCTTCCCATTTGAGCCACACAAGAATAGCCGTTGTATGACTTGGACTCTTTTAACGTGGCTCAAAATAAATTAAATTTATAAATTTAAGCCACAGCGCTGTTGCTGAAAATGTCATTAATATATTTTTGAGACGTCTTCTTTCTAATTATCTCTGACCTGCAGGAGCACTCTCAATAATGTGCTTCGCTTCTCTCTCTTTCCGGTCATTGATCTCCCCTAAGCACAGTGTATTACTCAAGTGTCGTACTGTAGTTTGATATTTTATATGGGTCTTTATGCAATATTGTACTTTATCTTTATTTGTTTCATAACTTTGTAGGTTCTAATTAATAGTACAGTTTTTTTTTTTTTTTAACTATAATTAGTAAAGAAATTATGGCGTTATGATGTATTAAGATAAGATCATACTTAATTAATCTTCACAAGCCACCCAGAGGTGTAGTTTTAAAGTAATTAAAGTTGGCTCTACCTTTATCTGCTCCAATGTTAATGCTGTTTCTACAACGTAGGTTCTATTATTCAGACATTTGAAAATAAGTTAAAAGACCTAAGTGCTGTTCTGCTCTTCCCTAGCTCCATATTTTTGTTTCTATCGGGGGGTTCAACTGAGCTACAGTTCAAAATAATCCTTATTTATCCTGCTGACCTAAGTGCAGCCCCTCAGTTTATCAAATCCCCGAAACTAACCGTTTTCGCTCCTCTTGTCTTTCATGCAACTCTGCCAACAGAAGGGCACAAATACAGGGCAGCTGGCCTGCAACCATTGTGACTCGCATGGTGTGGGTCATACCATGCGTGGAACATGCACATGAATGCCAGGGCATAAAGTTTTCCTTCGCATTGTAACGTTGTTGATCCATGTTTTTAATTTCACTTGTATGTGGTTTTAATGTTGTGGCTGATCAGCATTTATACTTGGTATAAATATGAGGGGAAAATGTTTTTATTATTACATTATCACATTTGACTGAAAAAGAATTTAAAATAAATTGTCATCCTCAAAAAGTCATTAAATTTCATCGATGATAATACTTAAGTACTGTATAAACTTCTGTACTAGATGTCTCTAAAAGTCATATCTAAGTCACGTGGGTGTATTTCTGTCTGTGTTGTTATAGGCAGGAGCATCGTCCATGTGGGCGTCATGCTGCGGGCTGTTGAACGAGGTGATGGGCACGGGCACGGTGCGGGCCCAGCAGCCGGGGTTTGGAGCAGGCGCGGGGCCCTTTCGCTTCGCCCCCAGTGCTGGGTACTCCACCTACCCCCCCACCAGCTCAGGGAGCGCCGGGCAGCTGTGCAAGGCCTGCGGACTGGCCTTCTCGGTCTTCAGACGCAAGGTAAACACGGATGTCAGCGAGTGAGATGTGACTAAGCAGTAAGTGGAGCCCATCCCAGCTGTCTTAGGGCGAGAGAGTCACATCATGCCTGTGCTATATAAAAATGAACTCGCAGAGACTGCAAAGGTGCAAAGTAATCCCTCACACTCAACATTTTACACACCTTTTTTCAGCCTTGTAATCATTCTGTGCGGTTGTGAGCAGCGACTTTTTCTTCCTCGTGCATTCAGGAAAACGCATCCTAAAGTTCGGAGTCATCTTTTTTTTTTTTTTTTTTTTCTTTTAAATCCTGCAAAACATTTAGAAGTTTCTCAACCAGGTTGAGTCAACCTTAAAATCATATTTCTTGTATTTTAATATAAACCAGATGTTTACCAAATGTTGCTTTTCTTAATCAGCACAATCATTAATTTGAGATACCTTTTAATTTAAGGAGCAAGGCCAAATTTTCACTCTTCTGTTCTCATTTTCATTTTCTCCTCAGTTCTCATGGCTCTCATTAGTACATGGAGATCTGCCCAGCTCTGGGGTGCCCCCACCAGTCCTCAGCGAGGCCTTCCCCAAACCGCAGTCTTAGGCATAGATCCATCTTTGTTACAGCAGCTGTTCTCTTACAAGAAACGTTGTCAATCTAATTGGTCCCTGTTAGTGAAGAGTAATATTATTCAGACTGGTCTTTGATACTTGTCTAAACAGCACTCTGAAGATCAATATCCATCCCATTTTGGTGCAAGTCAAGAACATTGTTTTGCACTATTGACAGAAATCCTTTAAATAAAAGCTCGAGCAGTGCATGATGAGGCAATTGTATTCTTTTCCTACTTTTAAAACTTTTCAGAATGTGAATATTAGCCTCCACATAAACGTAGCCATTGAGAACTCACGGGCTTGTCTCTCTTTGACGTCTCTAAACTCTAAAACTTCAGATTTTTGAACATTTCATAGTTTTTATTCCTCTAATGTGTATTTATTCGCTGGTTTCTGCAGCAAACGTGCTGTTTTAGAGTAAAACTATTTTTAAGAGGACTCGGCTAAACAGCTTACCTGGTTGTGTTAGAATGTGTGCCGTACCTTTCCAGGGTCTCTGCACAGCTCAACATGTTAGCATGGCAGAGTTTTATCTGCCTGGCAGTCAGACGGACTGATTAAAACTCGTCCTCTTTCCACGCAGCTTCACAGATGCCGGGTTGACTTCCATTTCACTGTCAGCGTGGTATTTTTCTAGTATCTTTAGAAAAAGAAGGGGGAAAAAAACCTGCTGGGGGATTAACAACAACTGATTGAAGCAAAGTATCTGTTACGGTGCAAATGTGCTTCTTGTGGACCAGGAGCACATTTGTGCACAAGCGATAAGAAAATGTTTACAGCCGTGGCCGACCCGCTTTCCTGCCCATTTGAAGTGTCAATCTACTCAGAGGCTCTGTATCAGGAGACAGTGTTAAGCCTGTTAAATGTCAAACATCACCAGGAGCTACAGATGGTTTACGTCTCTTTTCTGGACTCTCTTTCCTAGAAATGACTGGGCACTGTTTCAGATGGGACTCTGTGTTCGTGGTTATTAAGGTTTCTCTTTGTCAGGGCGATTCAGGCAGAGCCAGGCGACTCCTGCATGCAGTATTTAAATAAGTGGCTATATGGGGACGTGGCTGCACTCAGTACTGATTAAAAGGAATGTCGGTCAAAAGCTAAACTTTGCCCATTTTTCATAGGTCTAATCTGATTAGATTTCTTTCTGAAGGTGGTTCCCTTATTTTTTTTAAAGTGGCATAAATGGAAAAGAGTTTATAAGTTAACAGGCCAGACATCATCACCCTTATGTTGCTGAAAAAGAATAACTTCAAGAACAAGTTTGTTTGCGTCAGTCAGAAGAGAAAGAATAACTGATCACATCGCATCTGTCTTTCAATCTCTCCTCCCCCTGCAGCACATCTGCTGTGACTGTAAGAAGAGCTTCTGCGCTCTGTGCTCGGTGCTGCAGGAGAACCTGCGCTGCTGCACGACGTGCCACCTCCTGCGCGGCACGGCCTTCCAGCGGCCTCGGCTCATGCAGCTCAGGGTGAAGGACCTGCGCCAGTATCTGCTGCTGCGCAACATCCCGACCGACACATGCAGGGAGAAGGAGGACCTGGTGGACTTGGTGCTCTGTCACCAGGGCGCGAGGCAGACCCCGAGACCGGTGATGGAGGAGGATGAGGAGGATGAAGAGGAGGAGGAGGATACACACGAAGAGGAGGAGGAGGAGGAGGAGGAGGAGGAAGAAGAGGAGGAAGATGAAGGGGGAGATGACACAGACAGCCTGCACTCGCTCCCGCACTCACGTGCCGCCTCGCCCCCTTCCGCGACGCGCTCCACCTCTGAACAGTCGGTCCTCTCCGCCTCTCAGGGAGACGTGCTCAGCCCAAGTGACAGCTCAGGGACCACCAGCCAGGTCTGTGCTCACAAACACACCGCTTTCATTCACAGTGTGTCAGCATGTGGAGCCTATACAGCGAGCATCCTCCCAGCCGCACATGCACAAGCATCATTCCCTGATTTACATCCGCCATACTTCCTTCACATCTGTCCTCATTCTGTCCGAGATAATTAATTTCAGAGGTGAAATCAACATATTAAGTTTCAGAGTGGCTGTTTTAACTTCTTCTCTTTTTAACTCTCTAACAAACAAGCACTCTCGTGTGCATAGAGGGCTTAGATGTCTGTTTCATTTGATTTCATGCTTTACTCTTTCCTTTGTGCTGCCTTCTTTTCTTTTTTTTCTGGTCTTGTTGCTTTGTTATGAATGAAAAATCTACTCCATTGAAGGGAAAAAAGGTTAACTCTCCTCCTTAGTACTGGTGCAGTGTTCAGCAAAATATCCATGTGACAGCTGCAAACAGCTGTGTTAGCTATGTGTGCTAGCTCTGTGTGTAAGTGCAAAGCCCTCGGACCAGCCAGCAAGGCAGATTAAGCCCTTTGCCTTTTTTTTAGTTCTGTTACATGGACTGAGCCTGTTATGTAACAGGAGCACAGGTTGAAAACTCCCCACAGCGTCACAGCTGCAACCAAACAGCAGAAACACCACTGTACACTCCTCCTCTCATCTCTTCATGGGATGGGCACTGTGCAGATTTTAGTTTGTGGCACTTTAAATTTCTTACCACCAAATTTTGACACAAATACTACAAAGACAGTCAGACAAGAAAGCACAAGTCATCTGAGACATTTGTGTTAACTTCATGAATTATTGAGAAAAAAATCTGTCAAAATTTGGGCGGTCCAACTAGATTTCACTCTAAGGAACAGCGATCACCCCAAACTGCACTCTCAGACTAGACATATGTAGGATATGGGGCTTTTGGGGGGTGAAGTCTGAGCTAATCTAACGTATGTACCGGATATATTTGTGCCATGGTCTTCCTAAAATATACCTCATCATTAAAATCAACTGAGAATTAACAGACATCACTGCCAATAAAAGTTTGGTGGCAGATGAAATCTCCAAGTATAGTTACAAAAGCTCAGTGAATTAACATAAAGACACACAGTCACTTTATTAGGTACATCTGATTTTTGCTGTTTGAATATCAGCAATCACATGACAGCAAATCAGTGCATTTAGGCCTTTAGACAAGGTCGACAGCCTGCTCAAGTTCAGAGCATCAGAATGGCGAGCTGACCATCTCAGAAACTGCTCGGATTTTCCTGCACAATCATTTCTACGGTTTACGGAGAATTGTCTGAAATAGAGAAAATATCCAAGAATCTGCAAACCTCTGGGCAAGAAGATGCCAGAGGTCAGAGTAGAATAGCCTGATAGGAAGGCAACTGTAAGTCAAGTAACCACTAGTTAAAACAAAGGTATGCAGAAGAGCATCTCTGAGCATGCAACACATCAAAACTTGAAGCAGATGGGCTACAGTGGAGTCTCTATTTCTGCTCCAGCAGAAGGAGCAATGAGTGACAAGGATGCCCGGTGCTGGAGTTGGCACCATTTCAGTAGGACAAGCCCCACAGATCCTGCATGTTGCAGACATAATGTTGAGATCTGTGGGGTTGTGAAATAATTCCTGTTTACAGACATCCATAGGAAAATTATACTTTCCTAAAGAGTTTCAGGTCTCACACTGAAGATAAAATGTTGCTGGTGTTGTAAGCCAGAGAGTCTGCTGGAGTTTATAAAAAAAAAAAACAAGATAATGTCCCTCGTGTGGTATCTGCTTTTGTTTGTTTTGTTTTTTTTAAATGACAGTGTCCACTTTGCTCAGGACTCTGCTTTGTGATTGATTGACATCACTGTGGTTAGGTCCATTATTCATATACAATCTATTAGCTTTAGCTTCTGAAACTACAAATTGCAGTGAAATACCTTTTTGGGTGATGCAGTTTTTTGTGTGATAATGCAAAGCCACTGCATGAACTGAGTAAGATTTTCATGCTCACTTAGATATTCAAACTCTCGAGTTGATACCACTTCAACCATTTTCACAAAAAAAGGACCGTACACATCGTTGCTTTTAATGAATAACCCATTTTCTCTGAGGCGATGTTTGGGGGATATTGGTGTCACTTTTCAGACTGGAGCTGGAAAATACACTGAATATCAAAGAAAGGGGAGGAAATTGGATCAGTTGCTTTGAGATTTAACATTTCAGTGCACAGGATGATTGACAGGATTGCAGGATAATCTTAAGTTTTATCACAATATAATGTCAAAACTAGAAGCCTATTTGTTTGACAAGATGCCGTAATTTCTCTTTTGAATTACCTTGACATTTGTAGCTCTCTAGCATGAGATATGACGATACCGGCATCCGTCCAGGAGGTTATGGCCCTTGAAAATGTCTGGGCATTGTTTGCTAACATTTGGCATCAAATCTATGAATCAGTAAGCATGTGATGGAACCTGACACATTTCAAGGAAATCCTCCTGTGCAGAGCCAAAATAAAAAATATCTAGCCCGTGTATGTTTTGTTGTACACAAAAGCCTTCTGAACGTTTTGTCTTACTATAATAATATTGTTTCTGCTTGTGCTTCTGCAGCCTTGCTGGTTAATTCAAGTGCTTTCTAGTACTTTTTTGTCATTATGATGGCTGAATAAAATCTAACATCATTCATGTGCTCCACTGAGGTTCAGCTCTCTGTGAGAGTCGAGACTGCAGCTCATGTTTGTGTCTCTGAGGAGTGCCGTCTGAGCAAAAGCACGATGTCTGCACAAAGCGTTAGGCACCTAGCAGCGCTGCTGATGGATTCATTATTAACACATCTTTACTCAAGAAAGACGATGGTCTGCAGGAATGTGCTGAAGCAGAGAGAGGGAGTTTAGTTTTTATGGTCTAGAAGGAGAGGCGCTGAACTCAGTGGTATCAATTAGAGCTTATTTCAGTGCCTCACGAGTTCGTTTTGTCACACAGATAAAAGAACAAAGAGGGCAATATCAGCAGTGATAACACAGAGCTACACAAAACAGAGCCTAAACTCTTCTGTATCTCCTTTCTCTTTATTCTCTTATTAAATACAGCAAATTCCAGACCTCCACCTTCAAAGAGAATAATTAACTGCTGAGCTAAGAGGAGCTGTGACAGTGTTTAAACATCTCTGTTCATTCATTGGCTATCTGAGCAGTTAAAGTCACGGATAGCGGTAAAGTAATTTCTTTTATCGTGGCAATGATGAAACCTTGTCACACAGAGCAGGAACGATTTATTTTATTATGCTTTCTGCCTTAGAACTCCATAAAGGTTTTAGATTGGTTGCTTTAACCAAAAGAGGTCTAAGCCATCAGGTAAAATGGCAAAGTATGTAATGTTTATCTCTGCAGTGTCTTTTTTTTAACTGCAATAACCGAGTGGTTCTTGTATAGAACCTTTATTGTGATGTAACATTTTATGCATTCATTCAATAGTGTTGTAGCACATGTATTCTGAAAGAATAGGTTGTTCTAACAAAAAGTCATGTATATAACTTCAATTTAGTTTTATTTATGTAGCACCAACACAACAGTCGAACTCAAGGCGCTTTATATTATAAGGTAAAGACCCTACAATAATACAGAGAGAACTCCAGTAATCAGATGGCCCCCTTTGAACTAGCTTTTGGCAACAGTGAAGGAAAAACTCCCTTATAACAGGAAGAAACCTCCAGTAGAACCAGGTTCAGCGAGGAGCATGAATGTGCATTATATACCTGAGATTGTTAAAGTATTTTTACACAGGGAAAAGAACTAATATGGGATGTGCATTAGATCTTATGAGTTAAACTACGAAAATCAGTCATTGTCTTTGGTATTTATCTTAACGAGTTCAAAATCATTGTGACAGTTTGATCTGACTTAAATTAACCTGACTGTTTGTCTCCACTCACACAGGAGCATGATGATACTCCAACAGCATCCCTCTTGAACCTGGAGCCCACGGAAAGTCTCATAGAGGTGTGATACCCGCTTTCGTGCACACCTACAGCGTTGAACTGTCCTTATCCTTAAAGTCAAAGGAAATGCTATCCTGCTGCTCTGTAAGTGATTACGGCTCTGCTGCTGTGTGTGGATTGCAGGTCAGTCCGGCGACACAAAGGAGGATCAGAGCCTCTCTGTCTGATCTCGACAACGAAGAGGCGATAGAAAACCTGTCCGTCCGCCAGCTGAAAGAGATTCTCGCCAGGAACTTTGTCAATTACTCTGGCTGCTGCGAGAAGTGGGAGCTGCTAGAGCGAGTGCATCGACTCTACAGAGAAAACGAGCAGAACAGGAAATCAAGTGAGCACTTTGAATTTTCATTGTTTCTTACAAATTACAAATTTCACTATTTTTATTTTTTTTCTTGACGAACACATTTTTTTCATTCTCCTTGTGCTTTAGTGGAAAATGTCAACATAACTGCAGGTAATTTACTTTTAATTATGTCTGTTCATCTGTGTTTACAACATTGCATTTATGCCACTGATGCGCTATAATTATGTGAAGAAGCATTTAATGCAAAAAAAACCTGCTTTAGTTGCTGCTTCACTTTTTATATTAATGAGCAAGTTCACTTCCCCCAAACTAATCTTCTTTGTTACTGCCCCTTCTTAACTATAAAGTGGTTGCATATCCTCCACCTCTCTGCAACAGTGGAGTTGGAGGTAAGATGTTTTTCTTAAAAAAAAAAAAGCCACATCACACACTATTTCCATCTCCTCCATGATCGCCATTGTACTGATACTGCATTTGCAACTCATCTGATAGACCAGTAAAGGCATGCTGCAGCTGCTTTTACTCACCCCGTCCTTTACCATCTTCCTGCTTGTTGTGATGTTGCAACAATGCTTTTTATTAAGTCATTATTTCCTGTCTGGTTCGGTGTCTCAGCATTCTGTCACTCGTGTTTCTTCTCCTGTGTGTCATGTCTGTTTATTCTGAAGGACAGCCTCTCGTGCCGTTAATGCCCTCTTTAAGGGCTTTTACCTCGTGATGAGCCGTCATGGTGCTTCAGTGGCAGCATGTCTTCAGGTGTAATTGCATTGTCAAGCTTCCTCGTTGACATGAAGGGCTTGCGGATCACATTAGCTCCTCTTATTAGTCAGCTGTGCACAGGCAGCAGACAGGCTGCAGCTGCATTGGTCTTTTCCTGTCACGCTAGATGTGAGCAGCAGGACCCAGATTTAGGCCAGTCAGCTGATCAGTCAGCAATCATTTAAGTGCTAGTAAAACCAGAGCACTGATACAATTTGCCGCTGTGATTTTAAATGGTTTTGATGGGAGAGGCTGTCTGCCTACCATCAGCATGTGTTGATCATTATGCATGGCTCTGTTCACAAGCTGTCACAGGACGGCTCAGCGGTTTCCTTTTGTTAGTGTCGATATTTTATCTCCATCTCAAATAAATAAAACCCCTTCTTTTCCCCTGTACATGGAAACATTTAGTACAGACAGGTTTATGTTGCTCTATTTGGCACCTCTAGAAATGTCTGCTAGAACTAGGTCTGCTAGTTCAGTTAACCATACAGAAGGCCATATTGTTTGCATTATACAGGGCTCCAAAAGGAACTAACACCACAAAGACAGTCAAGCAAGCCTTGTTGGCATTGACCTGTCAATCAAAGTTGCCGTAGCCCTAATAATGCCTATCTTTAATCCTTAATCAGATTTAAATGAGTTGGCAGCATTTTGTGGCATTTTAGAGCTTCACCCATTTTTAGCACCTCAGTACTGGCTTCACTATTTCAGTCCCAGAAGAGGAAAGACCACATGCTTTTAAGTTTTTTAGTTTAGTTTTTTTGTTCTTTGTGTTTTTTTACTTTGGCATGGAAAGTGCAGGCATTAGATTAGTCCAAGAACTAACTTTTTACCAATTAAAATGAACGGTAATATTTTTAATAGCTGGAGACGGAGAGCTTCCACCTCACAAGAAGTGTAGATATAAATATCTGCAATAAAACTTTTTACTTAGGCAAAGTACTTTATCATTTTAAATAACATCTTAAACCCACAGGGAGTGCAGGGCTGTAGTTTATTGGGCCAAACATTGGTGATGGTGTTTGTGCTTATTATTCTGTCTTGCATGTGCACCTCAATGCTGATCTCCATACACTCTTATGAGCCCACAGCACAGAAGGATTGCTTATTGAAAATATTTATTTTTTATATATATATATTCCCATCCACAGATGGCGTCAAAGCTCAGCTGGCAGCTGATGAAAACCTGTGTCGCATCTGCATGGATGCCATCATCGACTGTGTGTTACTGGAATGTGGTCACATGGTAACTTGCACCAAATGCGGAAAGAGGATGAGCGAGTGCCCCATCTGCAGGCAGTATGTTGTGCGGGCCGTGCATGTCTTCAAGTCTTAAAACTCAGTGCGTGCGTGGGTTAGTGGGTGAGTGTCGGAGCGGCTCTCAGGCGTGGCCCGAGCCCTGAATTTATCACTGAGAATGAACTGCTGTGCATGACGTCTCACAGGGCCTAATGCTGCAGCAGGCGTGAGCAACTTCTCGGTCTTAAAAACCAGACTGTTGCCTCTGGCCTACCACGGTTTGCCCCCTGCCCTCCTTACTAACTTATGTTCCAGTCCCCCTTTCTGCACCCTGGTGGACCGGCATCGGCTGCATCGGGACTTTCATTTTCTCTGTCTTTGGTCTGTAAAACACACAGGAGAAGCCCCTGCCATCACGTTGTACTCGCCAGTGTCTGTTTAGATTCGACCCACAAGAGAGGAGCGGGCAGGAGGTGGTCCTGCGGATACTTGAAGTGGACCACCTTGTTATTTGTGGGGAAGAGAAGCAGTTAAAATATAAGATCCCAGGGTTAGAGTCAGTATGGTTTACACAGTCATGCCACATGGCATTGTGTCATTCTCCTTCAGTGTTTTTTTTTTTTTTTTTTTTTTGTTTCTTTGTTTCTTTTTAGGATGTGCAATATCAGAAAAAAGTAAAAAATAAAAATAAAAAAAAGAGAAGTGTTCTTAGAAAATATTTATTATGCACCAGGTCGTCTCACACAGGAGCATGTAGGGTGCCAAAAAAGATCATGCCTTGAGTTGATATTTGGTTAAGATTTCACAGTATAAGCATCACATAACCAGCAAGCTTGGTGTGATACTTTATTCTTATTTTTCCATTTACTCAAATGAACTTTGGGGAAACAGAGTGTGTACACGTGAGCCGGTTAACGCTTACTGTGTGAAGGATCTTTTCTCGGTTGTCTCATCCAAGACTCCTGCAGTTTGCCGGTTGGTTAAGTCACAGTGTACATTCCTGCTAGATCTACTGTGCGAATGTTTATTCAGACAACGACAACAAAATGAACTCAAGGCCCACTTTCAAGCTTGTTGTAGAGCTTTTTGCTGCATTTTACAGTCTCTGTAATGTGATCGTTCATTGATTTGCCATTGAGATGTTCCTTGATGTCACATGACCTAAGGTGGGAGATCATGTGAAAGGCCTCCTTCTCCTGTTTACGTTTTATTTCCCCGCGTCCTTTCTCCTACTGGTCCATTTCTCCTCACAGTCATCGTTAAATGTACCTTAGGAGCTAAACTGATTTATAAATGTCACACGTCCACTAGTGATTATAGACAGGATGCACGTAAGACAGTTTTATTCCATCATCTTACAGTAACTCTAACACAGTGGAATATAATTTAACTGCAAAATTGTGTAGCAGTTGTTACCAACTACGTTTCCTGATACAAAAAAGCAGAAGAGATAACATATCACTTATCCATGAATGACTTAGAAGATGATTAAATCAACAACTGTAACACAGCTACAAATGCACAACTATGCTAATCAGTTTAAGTCTTCTCGCATTTTACCTGCTTCTAAGGGAATTTTTTTGTGGACAGTAGAACCCAGTCTGGCTGACAAATGATCCTGCTGTGCAGCACATCATAAATAAGTGATGTTGCCTAATAGGACTGACACTATGGAAGCAAGGGTTTCTCATTTGGCGGCTTCTGTACTCAAATCTCTCTCCCATCTTCGCCAGGAGGAGCTGAGAGGTGAGGACGACACAGAAGCGAATGAAGCGAGCAGCTTCATTTAATGAAAACAAACCCATGACATGCTGCTGGATGCCCCAGTAGGTGGTACTAAGTGGACCTTGAGTTTAGCCCCTATATTTATCTACATTTTAAAGTTGGTTTAGTTTTCTATAACTTTCACCAAGCAATACCGTTTCATTTCCAAATTGATCACTTGTTTTTGTCGTCCTTTTTAATGTCAGATCGTAGGAAGGTAACAGGTGCTACTCCTTTTTTTGTTTTGTTTTTTGAGTGAAACTTCCTCACGCAGACGTTTTGCCACGTCATTTCCAAATATCCATCACACAGTAAGAGGCAGCCTGATTTACTTTAACCTGTTATGCAAATAAAACATTTTGTTCTTGTCACGAGATCCAGTTAACTCGGATGTCACTGAAGTATCTGTGTGTACAGTATGCCTGTGGTAAATAAAATAACTGCAATTTAATCGCTGTTAAGTAAATTGCATAGATAGCTTTTATTGTTGTTTACTGATACTTTATTAAATGTATATTTTTCCATTTACCTTGGAGTTGACATGATTAAAAATTCTAATCATTACAAAGGTTTAAAAAAAAAAGAAGAAGAATTTACTGTTTTTCAGAATGTATTTCTGCTGGTTATGGTCACATGAGTTTGATCATGTCTCTCACTATTAAAGTTGCATCATAGTCTTGCTTTCTACAACCTTTCTGTTGTCTTCTGCTTCCAATTCACTCGCACCATGCGATGTAACAGTCGCTGTTACTCTGTCAGTTTGTTGTTGCTGCTGTCTCTCAAAGATGTCACTCACGGGCAGCTAAGGTATTATCAGAGTGAGAGCGCATCATAAGCACTCGTAATCCTGGATCTTTATATTTTTGACTGTTCAACCTTTTTATTTTGGTAATCAAGATATTAAAAAAAAAAAAAAATATTTATTAGATTCAATAAAATGCAGTACTACAAACCAGAATGTAAAACCCTGCTTTTCATTTTCTAAAACTGTGATATTCTCGCTGATTGATATACTGTCTAAAAGTCATGAGCCAATCCATGACTGATAGTGTTTTCTATCCAGGTATGCTTTTACTGCATTGGCAGTGTGTTTGGGATCATTACAATACAAAAAAATTAAGTTAATCAGACCCTTGCCAGAAAATATTGCAACTATAGTGCCAATAGTTTGGGAGTAAAAATGTTGTTGGAGTAAAAATACTTTTGTATGCCTGTCAAACTGTGTTATCTTGGAATTTATTTCCCAAGAAATGGGAACAAATAATGAAAGAAAAAAACACTTTTCTGTGAAAATGGTTCCAGACAAGGACTGGACTTGAAATTACTGAAAAAGTAAAGTAAAATTGTATTTATATAGCACCTTTCAAGAAAAAGATAACACTTTCCTTTTTTGTGAGTCGCTTGTTAACTAAAAGCAAATCTAAAAAGTTTTTAGTGGCTCCCTTAAAGAGTGTACAGATTTCAAGCTTAGAGGGAAAGTGCTCTAGAGTCTGGGGGCCGTGGTGGGAAAATCCTTCCCACCATGTCTCCTTTAGTTTTCAGGCTTGTATAATGTACAGCAAGCCCTGATTCACAAGACCTCGGGGACCTGCTGGGGATGTATGGCTGTAAAAGCTCACTGATGTAACCTGGTGCTTGTCCATCAAGAGCTGTAAAGTCAGAACCAGGCACTTATTCAGGATATGCAGCTTAGAAACAAAAAAAGAGAGATAATATAAGTGAATATATAGCAAATGCCCTCAAAGCTGCTCAAAATGTGCTGAAGAGGGAGCAGATATAATAGAAATAATAACGGTCCTAGTACAGAACCTTGTGGCACATCATAGCTAAAGGAAGACGACAAGGACCTGAAGCAGGAAAGCTTCGTTCGGACAGATGATTCAAACCACTCCAGAGCAGATCCAGATATACTCACACAATATTTCAGCCTATAAAGCAAAATGTGGTGATCACCAGTATCAAAAGCAGAGATCAGGTCCAAAATTAGCAGACCAGAACAGTCTCCTGCCTCAGTCTGCATCAAAATCTCACTGGACACTAAGAAATGCAGTTTCAGTAGAATGAGCTCTAGAAAACCAGATTGAAATTTCCCATGTAAACTGTATTTGTCCAAGCTGCTTAGCCACAACCTTTTCTAAAATCTTAGCAATAAATGATATTTTAAAATTGGTCTCTAATTGCTAAGAAGAGAAGGGTCAAGCTTGTTTTTTGTTTTATAAGTGGATGGATGACAGTGCTCTTAAAATAAGCAGGGACTTGACCAGAGAACAGCGAGGTGTTGATTATAGTGAGCACAGAGGGACCAATAGAGTTAAAGACTTTTTTGAAAAAGCAGACAATTTCCAAATTCTAAGTTTGAAAGACCTCCAGAAACCCGGGAGAACTATTGCTCAAGACCACTTAAAATTCTTAATAAAGTCTGGCTCCTTATAAGTAAAGTATAAAGAAATGAGGGGTGGCTCAAGAGTTTTGCACAGTACTATATAGGAGCCAGCGTGTGGTAAATATTCACTTGTGAAACACAAAGGTAAATCTAACATGACCAGCTTTCCAGTGTAAGATACAAACCTGATTAAACCCAAAGGACAAAACTCACACACTCATCAGTATTTAAAATGAATTTAATATCTCAAAGGTCGACTCTGAAGAGGCTTTGCGTGTACATTATGTACAGATAAATAGATCTGAAGTAATGTACTAAAATATTTCATGGAGACACGGCCTTTTAATAAAAACATAAAATTTTAAATGTAAACCCATCCACTGAACTGCATGGACTGGAGCGCTATTCAAAAATTACGCAAAAGACTTCATTTTAGAAAAATCTGGAGTTTTAAAGAGGAAAACGAAAATCTATTAAAAGTCACTAAACTCATGAGTCAGTCAAAACTTCCAACAACTTCTGAATGTCTTAATACAATTATAAAGAGTATAGGTGCACAGTAAGAACATTGCTTATGAATTTGAAACTTTATCACCGAATGACAGGTCACAATGTACTTACATCAGAAGATCAACTCAAAATATCATAAAAAAAAATAAAAAATAAACCAGTGTTAATGTGTTTTCTTTTGTTTTCAATGGACTTTCTGGCTAACAAAGAAAAAAAAAACTCTTTTTCACTTTTATATTTTACAGAAATCTTTCATACAACCCTCTGCTGACCTTTTCACTTTTCTCCTACACTGGATACAGTGTGTTTGGTCTCATGCTGAGTTTCTGGTGAAGGCCTCACATTTTGAGATTGGTATGGCTTCACTGTTATTGGTTTCACTTGTTTTCTCAATGTTGTTCTCAATTTGCTTGGAACATGACCCCTTATGCATATAAAGCCCAAAATAAGAGCGATTTACAAAGTAGAGACAGTCAGTTGCATTTTTCATTTATATGTCTGATCCTCTTTTCTAAACTTCAAACCTTGTGGGCTTTGCAGATTCTTTACTTCTTGCATGATTCAGCACACAGTCTCTCCTTTATGGTAACGTGGAGTTCAGCTGGAGTAAACATGGTTATATCGTTTAACTGTTACTAACTCTACTGACAGTGGTGTAAACATGTCTGCATGCAGAGCTAAAACGCTTCCTTCCACAAAGCACCGGGAATACTAAAGAGTGATGGAGATGTTTTTATCTTATAATAGCCCAGTTACCTACAAGCTGTTAGTAAAATTAGCAGAACGTTTTAGTGTTTAAAAAATATGCTTTATACACTGTACACTGTATAGTGTATGTAAGAATACATTCATGTATTCGTATTGACCGCATCAGTGCAAATAACTAGATATTTCATCCAAACGGACATGGAAAACAAAATATACAGTACCTTTATCTAAAAGGAAGCAGAACTCTGGCATATACAATAATAAAATATAAAAACACCCACACAAACACAAGCTACCATCCTACAAGTCTGGCAACAAATCGTTAGACCTTTGTCTCTTGACAATAAAGAGCTTAACAGTAATGCCAACTAATAATCGCTTTCAGTGCTATGATACTGTACAGTGGTGCATTTAATAAAAGCTACTTTTAGCCACTCCCTTATTGGAAAGGGGTCACCACAGCGGGTAGCTCCGCGTGTTTTAATTTGGCTGTTGTTTTTCTTTTTTTATGCCCGAATGCCCTTCCTGACACAGTCCTCCAAGGGATTCGTGTCTCCTCCCCGGAAACGTACTGGGGGTTCCTTCGCTTATTAGGCGAATTTGAAAAGCACTACAGCATGGAGCCACTACAGTGGTCCATTTAATACTGCACATAAATGTATGAAACACTTTCTGATACAAAAATATTCTTCTATAATGCAATAAACTTTGCATTGAAACAAAAAATAGTCTATAAACACCAAAAAGATAACCAGGATACAATACATAAAACAATCAATATAAAGGAATAAATAACGTATAAACAGGTGTGACAACAAAAACTTGTATATATATACACATGTATATATATAGATATATATATATATATATATATATCCATTACTGGACCATTTTTACATTCTTGCTTAGCAGTGCAAACTCCTTTTAGATCAGTTTTACAGGAGTATTCACTGTCCTTGATGCTCTCTCACACACAAGTAAGCAGTCTTCTGCTGCCTCCATGTGGACGGCATTTTAACTACTTGTGAAAAAAAAAAAATCACACCAGAGTTGTCCGTGTGCCTAACTGATCTTCTGCAGCAGTTTATCCTCAATGAGTTCAAACTGCACACTGACGGACATTTCGGCGATGAACTGGTCACATCCTTCCTTGGTCACCTGTTTGCAGTATCGCAGGTCGATATGGCAAATGCTTCCACAGCGCTTGAAATAGGTCAGCGACTGGTCTGTGACCCTGTTACAGACTGCAGGGAGAAATTGGGTTGGAAGAAAAATTAAATGGTGTATAACAGGTCACCTGCGCTGACACAGACTCTGCACACGCATGGATTAATCAGCCTTTTGGGACAGGAGCTCAAATGGTCTCAGTATGGTGAGGTTTCTAAAATGGCCCTTTGATTTACTGCATTAAACATTTAATAATATTCTTGGAGGAAAAGTATTGAGTTATTTTATCAGTTCTGCACAGGCCACTGAACAAGATTTCCTCTCCAAAATTACAGTACTGTGCAAAAGTCTTGACTCACCCCGTATTTCTTTATGCTGTGGATCCAAGGAGCCAGATTTTCTAGGAATTTCTTAATGCGGTCTTAAAGCAATAAGCTTTGTGAAGGCATTTCAAAATTTTTCTTACACACTGGCTGCTTTTCACTATTTTTTAGTCCAGATCTTGTACCTGACATTTTCAGAGGAATGTTTTTGTTTGTCTGTTTGTTTGTTAAGCCAAAGCCACTTAAAACTGACCTATGAATCATTTAAGCACCAAAAAGGTACCCAAGTCAAGGGATAAACCAGTGTTGTGTCGACACATAGCAGAAAGCTTGGCAAAAAAGAAATTAAAAAAACGTTACTAGTAGCCAGTCAGCTCTGCCTGGTGTGCAATGCAAAACTAAACAAGCACAGGACCAAAGAAGAAGTGGCAGGCCTACAAAAATCTACAACCGATAAACAGTATCTGAAAGTTGGGTCCTGAAGAACTAGGAAAACATCCAAAGACTGGACACAGGACCTGAGACATGCATCTGGCCCCCCAGTTGATCCATTCACTGAAGCCTACTTTGCAGTCTACAAACATCAAGTCAGAATCAATCTCAGTGGATGGCCGGCTGTCAAGACGCCACTCTTAAGGATTTGAAATCATCAATTATCATCTTCATTCGTTTGTATGGAGATACAACAGAGAGTATCTACAGCCATCGGGTTTTGTGGATCTTGTCAAAATTAATGGAATTATGAACGCAGGAAAGTACCGTCAGATTTTCATTCACCATGTAATACCATCTGGAAAGCAACTGATTGGCAGCGGCTTCATTTTTCAACATGATGCACTGCTAATACAGTAAAAGCATACCTGGATAGAAAAACACGTAACGAAAACACCATCAGTCATGGATCAGCCTCCCCAGAGCCCAGACCTCAGCATTACTCAGCGTGGGATCATCTTGACAAAAACAGAACAAAAGGCAGCCAACATCCAAAGAAGAGCTTTGAATGTCCTTCAAGAAGCCTGGAGAACTATTCCTGAAGACTACTTCAAGAAATTACAAGAAAGCCTAACCCTAAAAGAGTTCAGGCTATGTTAAAGAATAAAGACCAAATATTGATTTTTAATCTCATTAAAACTGTACAAACTCTGTTTTTGCCGTACATGCTGTACTTCAGTGTATATTTGCACAATTTTTAATAAACTTCTGCACCTAATTTCAATTTTCCCAGCAACATATAAAGAAATGAGGGGTGATGGGAGTTATTTGCACAGTACTATAACTGTATTATTTATTAATATTGGACCTAGTTTTCTAAAGCACGGTGTTGCTAATGGGGCTAAATATCAAGCTTATACATTCACTGAGATAAATCTACAGGGGACAGTGGTGATAATTCAGTATTCAGGTCTAATAAATTTTGATTTCAGCCACAAGTCAGTGCAATGAGTCTAATCCAGGCAGATTTAGAGCCTACAAAGACAGACTCATACCTGACAGATTGATGTCAGTGAGTGAGTCTCTGGTGGTTGTCCCCGCAGCAGTCAGGATGTTAACCGACTGGTCAGTGACGTGGTTGCAGTAGCTGAGGTCCAGCTTAGATAAGAGGGGCATGTAACGAATGATGAGGCGCAGAGACGTGTCGGTGATGTCCAACCCTGCCAGACGCAGGTCCTCTACGTTACGCAGTTTACTCCTGTTGTCCAACTGACCTACAAAATGTGTAAAAACACAGGGGAGGAGATTACCAGAGGGATTAAGTAAAGAGAGATGATTCATGGTATATAGTTAATGAGCGTGGAAAAGAAACAAATCCCCCAACAGTGAAGTAATCCTACTAACAACTGCTGTCTCTGGATCTAAAGCCTGACATAACTCATCTCTCTGCCACAAAGCTGCATTGTTGTCTACAAACAACATTAAAGGCACACATCGCACATCTGGGTGACATGTTCCTGCAACATGGCTGCTTTAGCCAAGACTCCAATTTTGAATTCATTCATGGCTAATAATTCTGCATTCAACAGAAAATACACCAGTTACAGCAATTTGCTAAATTGGAGAGGCCAGACTTCTTAAATTTATGCAGGTCTTCAACAGGAACCAGTGGGTTGGCTCTCGGTCTGAGTTACAGACCAGGGAAGGAAGTGTCCAAGTATTGATAGACTGATTAATTTGATGTTTTATTTTGGTCATTTATCACAATTTGTTGACAACACAGCTCTTTTCATTCATTTCTGATACTACTCAAAGGTCTCCATTTGGTTTAGGTCAGGATGCTGCCTGGACAGGATGCTGACCCTAAAGTCCATCCATCCATCCATCTTCATCCGCTTTATCCGAGGCCGGGTCACGGGGCAGCAGCCTAAGCAGGACCACTCCTCTTCAAAGCTTCCGGGGAACACCAATATGCGTTCAAAACAATTAATCTGTCCTGGGTCTGTCTTCACATGGGTTCAGTAAGATATCAGACAAACTAAGAACTACTGAGCATGGGAGATCTCTAAAGTCTATTGTTTTTGTTTAAAGTCAAACAATTAATTGCTCTGTCTTCACATGGGTTCAGTAAGAGTCAGTATGTTTAAAATCCTGCCCGAGTCAGTATTTATAGCGTACACATTATTTATGATTAATGCAATTTACACTACTCTTGCTCAATCTCAGTCTTACTTTTTACTCTTCTTTAACTTTGCCTCATTTTTATTTTTATTGGGGGTTTTTTCAAAGTCACTGTTGTATGCACAGATTTTGCACACATCCATCACACAGTAAAGGCCCCTCACTATGCACCTAAAACATTTTAACTTTGTTGTTTATCTATAGTACACGGTACTATTGTTATTCTTAACGCTGTAACACAATAATTTGCCTTTTAGGATCAATCAATTAATCTATGCACCAATCAATCTACTTTTCTATCTATTATGGCCAAACACCTCCACTTTGGTCTCAAAGTCTTGTGGTTTGCGCAGATGCAAACCTAAGCCTCTTTTTTAAAGAGAAGATACGTTCCCCTGGCAACCCTTTCAAAGAAGTCATACTTGTTCAGTCTTTTTTCCAATTTTGCCGTCACGAGCTTTGACATGCAAAATGTTAACAGAGACTTGCAGACTCTGAAATGTAGCTCTTGGGTGTTTTGCAGTTTCTCTGCACATTGCACAGTCTGACTTTGGGGAGAATTTGCTGGGACATCCATTTTGCTACTAAGGTGCTCACACTTGCTGATGATCACTTAATCAATTGCTTTTTTTTTTTTTTTAGCAGCACCTGGCTACTACTGACCTTCTTAATCCCTATGAAAGCTGTAACAGTGTATCTGGCTTTCACAGGACTCTATGCAGTCCTGTGAAGATGTTCTTTTTCAGGACAGATGGAAATCTTTTCCACAAACAGGAAAAAAGGGAAAATTCATGTAGTTGAACACGAATCGGTAGATTAGAGCTTGTGATAGAACTGCCATTCGACTGTGGAGGCTTTTTAAAAACAGTTTTAACAGGTTGAGATAAATTCAGGGGAAGTGCATGTGTGAAAGCAGCTCTCAAAGATATTTAGTTTAGTACATAAAGTTCATCTGAGCTTGTCTTTAGATGAATTTGTATTCTACCATTATGAAACAGAGTGACTTGAAATATAGTGATTCAGAAAAGAAAACACAGACAGAGTCACTATACCAACAATCTCCTTTTCCCCCCTCTGTAATCAAGCTCTCTCACTCAATAATGTTGTCCTGGTGTTTGACAGAAAAACGGTTGGTACCTGGCCTATTATCTGTGGGAGGCGACAGTAAGTCTCTCATCTGAGCGTCTTTCAGTCCCTCGACCCACTGAACATCCAGAGTTCGCAGGAGAGGACAGCTGGAGGTGCAGAGAGCCGAGACGGCTACCCATGAGCATCCAGAGAGAAGCAGCACACGTAGACCTGCAAGGACACAAAAAACCTTGTTATAGACAACATCCTCTACAAATGTCAGCATAGAAAAATTGCATTTAATCAAATACTCCCCCACCCCAAACAAAAAAAAAACAAAAACAAAAAACACACACACATAATGAATGGATTTGAATTAGAAATTCTCTGGAAGATTGAACAGTGACATACCATCCACACAGAGAGGCTGAGCTGTGGCTCAGCTATAATACTGTATCATACCTCTGATACAGTATTATACATTATATTATACATTATAATGTATACAGCTGCTGGCAATGACCACAGGGTGAATCAGTGCACCCTCGTGGCTACTCAGGTGTAAGTAAAACCTGTTCACACCACTCTTCCAGAAACCTTATGAGATGAGCTGCAGCGACGACTGTGGCTGCGATTTGGGCTGTGTCTGGAAAGGTTTAACACCAACTACACGCACTGGTTGCATTACATTTATGTTGCAGTATTTCTGAACTCTTGGAATGCTAACACATGCTAACACGTGAGCTACATAAGGACCACAGATCTAAATAATTTTATCACCACAGAATCAGCCACAAACTCCAAACCATAACCACATTTACCTCCACAACCAGGCAGAGCAGCTGCAGCAGAGCTAACAGGCATTAGCTCCACACTGCGGCCACTCTGCCTGTTGAAACATCCTTTCAATAGACTGCAAATATCCTCTCACAGGACAGCATAAGGCTCAAGAGAAAAGGAAAAATGATTCTGAATGACTCCCAAAAGTAGTTTGAAAATATTTTTTCCCACATGTGACCATTAGGGGGCTCTGTAACATGATGAGCTCACTACATTTGGTTTTGCAGTCTTAAGTGAGACAAACGTGCTGACCCCCCAAAAAAATAAAGAAAAAATTACATAATATTGGCGTATATCTGGTTTATTTGCCACAATTATGGCCAAAGGGTGGTAAAACTGTTGCAGTGAGTCTCTTTCTTTTCACGACTAAGCTAAGAGTGAAGACGTTTGTTTAAGGACAATTACAAATTGTCCCAATCCATTTTGAGTCAGTCCTCAAAATGGACTGACTCAATGGACTGACACTACATAATGAGTTAGTCTCACTCATTATGTAGTGAGACTAACTAGTTTTAAAAATGTCTCTTTCTATAGCCCGTCAGACCAACTCCCTAAATTGTGTCATGTTTCCGGTGTTAATAAACAGATAAATACACAAAACTGCCACATAAAATCGTTCATCATTACCTGTACATGTCACTAAGGCTGTTTCATACAAACACAAACACACCTGTGTATTGCTGGGTGGATTTACTTACCTGGAAGTCTGTTGATGAGCCAGCTGAGCTGCTTCTTGGAAATGTTGGTCCAACTGAGGTCCAGGGCTACCGGCTGTCTGCGGATGATCCCGCTCAGCATCAGGGGAGTGATGGATTTGCAGCGGTTCAGATTGATGTGCTTCCAGAGCCTTTTGTCACAGCACCTGATGAGAGAGACAGCGGACGTTTTCGCTGGACTGCTGTGTGATGAAGTGCAGAAGGCACGTTTTTCAACTCCATCATCCTTCTACTCACCATCTGTTCCAGGTCCGGCAGACACGCATGCAGACGCAGAGATCTCTGTGACTGAGGTGACCGAACACCATCATCCAGGTCTCTCGCTGCATCACATGCGCTTCGCCGTCGTTCAGGGGCAGTCTGTCGGGCGGGGGGCTGATGGGAGGTGGCCGGATCACGTGGCGCTCCATTTGGATACACTTCGGTGGCGACCGGCAGGGAAGCGGTCGAGGGCATATTGGTGCGATCGGTGCGTTTCTGTTCCAACCGAGTGGCGAGTAGCCACGCGGTGTCCCGTTCATCTCCCGCCCCCGGTGTCGCAGCCAGTCGCCCAGGTCGCTGCTGCCATTATTAAGAGGCCACCTGGGCTTCTGTTCGTCCACTTCACTCTCGGGCTCAGATTTCACTAGCCTTTGATTCTGATTGGTTAAGCTGTCTTCTGTTTTCAGCGGCAGTCTGTTTTGATTGTTTACGCCTTCTTCCATTTTAAGGGCTTTACGGTTCGGATTAGCAGGTGGGTCCTCAGTTTTTAGTGGTTTTCGGTTCTGATTGGTCAGGGAGTCTTCGGTCTTAAGTGGTCGACGATTGAGGTTGGCTGGGCTGTCCTCCTCCTTCTTCACTGAGCCCAGCTTCTGGCTGCTCAGACAGTCTTCTATATTCGGAGTGTCCTGGCTGAACTCTTTGCTCGCCTCCTTGTTTGGGAGCCGCTTACGCTGATGTCGTGCTTTAAGCTGAGCGGAGCTTCTCTCTTGGGCTTCTCCCGACTCACCGCTTGGTCCCGCTCTGGGAGAGTTGGAGGATGTCTGGTCACTTTCTCGGGCTGCGGACGTTCTCAGCAGCGGGCTTAGAAGGACCTTAGCTTTGTCCTCTGCATTATTGTCCCTCTCTTTTTTCACCGTCACCTCTTCCTCAGCGTCCCCCTCTTGGTCCTCATCGTCATACTCATTTTTCTCCCTTAAATGCATCCTCTCCAAGGACAGCCCATCTTCTTCGTGATCCTCCTGGTCGTCTTCTTCATCACCGTGATCATTCTCTCTCTTAATATGCTGAAGCAGCTTCGAAGTAAATGAATCATCCGGTTTTGAAAGCTTCTTCTAAGAAAGAAAAGAGGGAGCATCAGCTTTTCCACATGGAGATCAGGACTTTCAATTAAGTTCTTGCTTCTTTGACATATTTTAAATATATTCAAGTTTTTAATTAAACATCTGCAGACAAATATTTGAAAACTTTAGTGCCCGTCTGCATTTTATGCAACATCTTAAACCAAAGTTGAAAAAAAAATATTGCAGTCTGAAAAAGTCTTGAGCCATGCCTCATTTCTTTAACTTTCACTGGAAAAATGTTGCTGAAACTTGCACAAATATACATGTTTGAAAGTCAATATGTGGTATGACCACCTTTATTCTCAAACATAGTCTGAACTCTCTCAGGCAGCTTTCTTGTCATTTCTTCAGGTCTTCAGGAACAGTTCTCCAGGCTTCTTGAAGGACATTCAAAGCTCTTTTTTGGATGTTGGCTGGCCTTCGTTCCGTTCTCTGTCAAGATGATCCCACACTCCTTCATTAATGTTGAGGTCTGGGCTCTGAGGAGGCCCATCCATGACTGATAGAGTTACACTCTGTGTTTTCCATCCAGGCATGCTTTTACTGCATGCTTTCTACATGGCATTGCATGTTGGATCAAAATCTGACTGTAAATTTCTGCGTTCATAATTCCAACACCACTGGCTGAAATGCAGCCTTAAATCATGACAGAGCCTCCACCATGCTTTACAGACTGCTGTAGACACTCACTGTTGTATCTCTCCTCACCTCCTCCAAATGTGTATAGTTGTATAGTGTAGTTGTATAGTTATCATTATAGTATTGTATAGTATTGTATAGTTAGTAATTAGTACCTTTGTATCCCTTAATTTTACTGAAATTTAGCACGTTATTTATTTGTAATTTCTAGTTTTATATCTCTTGGAGATATATCTTTTGTATACTTATAAATGCACCATGGGGGCTTGGGGTGAAACAGAATTTCGGTACGCTGTATACTGTGTATACTTCTGTATTGACAATAAAGCTCTTGAATCTTGAAATATATTGATAACAATTTGAACTAAAAGCTTCTAATTTAGATTAATCACTGCATAAGACCCGTTGTCACTGATTTTCAGTCTAGAACTTGTGTAGTTTGTCACACCTCAGTCTGTTTCCCTTCTATAAGAATGGCTTCTTGACAGCCAACCTTCAACTAAGACCCTTTCTGAGGCGTCAGTGAAAAGTAGATGGATCAACTGATAGCTCAGATGCTATGTAATGTGTCAAATCTTTGCTAAATGTTTTCCAATTTCTTGAGGACATGACTTTTAGATACTGTTCATCTGCTGTAGATAGTTTTGTTTTAGGCATGTCACGCCTTCTTTTTGTCAAGCTTCCTCAAATGTTTTAAGGACATATTGCACAGTATGCATTATGCTGTGAATGCATAAGGCATATGGTTTTCAGCTAGTCGCTCTTTGGAAATCACCTTCTGGGTAATGACATAATTACTACTTTATTTTTATCAAACTGTGTTTTTTAGGCATTTTTCATAGATTCACCAAAATAAATGGGAACAAATTACATGTTTTAGCAACAGCCCACTAGTAACAAAGTACCAAAATATACAATTTAAAATGGTTTTCGTCTGGATTGTCTATTGCGTATAGACACAGCATTGGTAGGTGCCTTTTTTTTACCTTAATGATTCATAGATCACTGTTAAGCAGCTTACCTGGCATTGAAGAAACACTGATTTGAAAATGGTCAGATACAAAGACTGCTCTGAAAATGAGTGAAAAAGCAGCCAATGTCCAAAGAAAAACTTTGGAGGGCTGTAACAAAGCCAGGTGAACTATTGCTCAAGACCACTTTAAAAAAACAAAACAGTCTGACTTTTTAGAAGCAAAGTATAAAGAAATGAAGGGTGGTTCAAGAATACTTATATTCTTCCATTTTCGTTTTTCTGCATCTTCACCGTTTGTAACATTTCTGATAAACACAACATTAAAAAAAAATATTTTAAATATATTTTTAAAAAGCCTAAATAAAAAACAAAGAGACATGGGTCTTACCTTCTTTTTAACAAAGCTAGGCTCATCATTTGTGTCAAAAAGTTTCCTCTTTTTCCTAAGAGGATTGTCCTCCAATCTCGGCCGGGGAATACCATCTAGAGAAAGCAAGGGGGGACGTTTTTTAGGAGGCTCCTCGTCATTTTTCTTTGCGATTACATCCCGTTCCACCTTCCTCTTCACAGCAGATGTGGTAGTCAAGGCAGGAATAGGTGTTGGAGCCACCATGGGTAGGTCTGGCTCTTCCTTTGAATCTCGGTTTAACCTCGGTTCTTTGAGCAGCGAGCCAGGAAGGTTGGATGCATACTTAAACCCTGGGCCCCTTTTTTGCTTTGAGGCCAAAAGGTTAGGAAAAAAGAGAGCACAACTTTATTTTTCTGGTTCTTAGATTCTTAACTAAAACTCGGCTGTTTAACAAATGCATCACTCAAACACACTCAGAATAAAGTCCATACTGATGCTTACTTTTCCAGTTTTCCCAGCATGGTTACATTTTGGGCACTCCCAGCAGTTTGGCAGCTCATCATTGACTACTCCATTTGAATCTTTAATCTGAATAACAAGAAACACGCTGGCTATTAAACAGTGTTTGACACGAAACGAGCAATTATTCAGCAGCTGAGTGACACTCAGGCCTTCACCTTGAGACAGTTAGGGTGAACGATCTCGTTACAGATGGAACACTCCATTAACATAAGGTTAAACTTCTCTTCCTCATCCTCCACGGTGTCCTCCTTGCCTGCCTCGCCACAGACGAGACACACTGCTGTGTGGGGTAGGACGGGCTGGAGGAGGGAGAAAAAAAAACAAAGAAAAAACAGTGCAGAAGATAAAGGCTCTGCATCAGCTCACTCGTCTTTTTAAACAATTCTTTGTCACAACAAAATTTAACCCACACTTTTTCAGAAGGGTGAAACAAAAGCAGAGCTGGAACTATTTGCTGCCATGGCTTTCAACAGCCTACTCCTCATATGACTCAACTAAGGACCCAGAAAATTTTAAATCCAATCTGAGTGATGGAAAAATGTAAATGGACTGGCATTTATATAGCTCTTTTCTCGTCTTATCGACCACTCAAAGCACTTTACACTACAAGCAACAGTCACCCATTTACACACACGCACAGACATAGATCATTTTAGTCTATACATACAATACTTTGTCCATCATAGACACACAGAAATCATTCACTGGAGGCAATCAGGAGTTCAGTTTCCGAAGAACACATGGACCAAACGCAAAACATCAAGCCATTTGCTTCAGCTGCCAGCTTGCTCTATCTCCTCTGAGCCACAGCAACCTCAAAGTAATAATAATGTAATATTGATGCGACCGGAAGATTGATTTCACTAATTGTTAAGACAGTAGCTGGTTTATAGAGTTGTATAAGCTACCCTTAATTGTGATCTAAAAGCCTGACAGCTCAAGTTTGCCACCATAGCTTTAAAAAAATGACCTGATTTATTCATTCATTTATATTCCATATGAATCCAGAGTGTTATAGCCCTAACAGCTAGTTCATCATTTACCATGAGCTTCCAAACAGATTTACAACAACATTAGCCAACTAATAAATGGCCTAAAGCAACAGAGTCGCTCTTGATGAACTGTGTGTAATCGCTGGCTCTGATGACTGCTCTCTATCTGTGTTAGAGTAAGTTAATATGAAGGGTGAGCTAAGCATGTTTTGCATTATTTAAACACGAGACACGGTGGCTAAAAAGCCCAAGACCCGAGTGTTCTCTCGTTATCTTTTAACTAGCATGATTAAACATTAAAACAGTCCTTCTCATCATATGAAAGGCAGAAATAATCAAACTCAGCCTCTCTACAAGTCTCTGTCCTTGGTACTGAAACATTCCGACCAGGCCATTATCACTTTCTCTGTGCGTCTATATAAATGCTATTGTAACAGGTAATATCTGATACTGCTACTTGCATTCTTTTTATTACACAGCTACAACAAACAGCAACTAATAAAAAAAAAAACATTCAGGCAACTACTCCAGAACCAAATATAACAAATTATAAGAAAGCAAAGCTTATTAATGATGTTCTCAGTTTCTCAGTCATCGAGGTCATGAGCCATTCGGTCTAGCATTTGAGTCAGAGACAACTGGACTTCTTTCTATAGATTCATGAGGATGTTTCACCTCTTTGTCAAGTGGTATCTAATCCTGGGATCTTTATGTTTAAGGTCACATAAATGTGTGAATGACAGCTGAAGCACCTGGAAAAGGATCTCAAGAATTGTCTTGAATGTGGTACCAATATCTGAGACTCTTCCATCAGTTCTGAGAACTCACTTCACTCGAGAGGCTTCGTGAAACACCTTTACAAACCTAAAAGGAAGTGCAGTTTCCTTCAATGCTTAAGACTACCATGCCCTGGATGACTGAGAATCTACACAGAAAATATTGCCTAGGGAGGGATGAACACCCTTCAATTGGTGCAGGAATATGAAACAGCATCAAGGAAGTTGACTAAAGGAACCACCTCTGCTTTAACCTAATGTGCAGATGCCTTGGGTCCACAGTCGAGGGACATAAAGCTAAGCAGAACCAGCTGCTGGGTGAAAGGATAACACTGGTCTATGTCACTACAGATACACTCAAGGACAATAAAGTGGTACTCTGAGACTTTTAGTTTAGCTAACAATAGATACAACAAACAGCTATCCTAGCTCTGTAAGTACTTTAAAGCTCACTGAGGCATTAGAAGTTGTTTGTTTAATCTGTAGAGAAACCAAGCTGTCGTTTGATCAGAGGTTAAATACTTGAATTGTTTCTTGTCGAGAAGCTTTGACTTCTTCACTGATAGTGACACCAATATGCAAGAGACTTACATTTAAATAACTTCATCATCAAACAAAGAAGATACAGTAAGTTTTAGATAGCTTATGTAGGCGTTTCCATCCATTTTCAGTATTTATCCAAGGCTAAGTGAATCACCCACTGGGTGTACCTTCTTATTTCACCAAAGGCTTTGAATTTGCTACCAATCAGGGACTTCAGGAAGTTAAAACAATGAGCACCGTTTATATAAAACAGAAATGGAAATGTGAAACTAACAATTTTGAATATAAGTATATGAAACTCAGCCTCGTGGAGAGTCTTAGTAGATATGTCACCACAGCTGTGCAGACGCCAGCTCAGGCTCTTCAAGGTGCTGGAGGCATGTGGCTCCCAGGAGGCCAATCATTATCACTTGTTGTCGAGCTTCGAGCAGCATCAGTGACTATATCTGATGAGAATTACTTTCAATTGGAAAGAGCTGCTTGTTGGATTCCTATATTTGAAGCAGTGAATACAGCTGCTCTACTGGTATGAGTTTGGTGAACGTTTGTGATGGAAAGGAATCAGCTCTCCCAATTTTATTTTATTTTATTTTCATTAATGTGTGCTATTTATGCTGCTTGTTCCCCTGTAGCCAACAAGCATACCACAATTTGTTTGTGCGTTCTGCAATGAGAACAAGAACCAATGTTAATTTCGTTAACCAATACTTTTCCTCAAAGATTCTTTTTTCCTGATGAAATTAAGATAATAACGGAATAAAAACAACAACAAATGAAAACAAGATGAAAGTATTCTGGACAGATGAGATCCAATCAGAAATAATAAGCTGTGATGAAAGGCGGGACAAGTCGGAAGTGATCCAATCAGAAATAATCTCCTTGTAATTGTGTAAGGGAGGATTCAGCTAGCACCCATGCTTCCTGTTTCTCATGAAAACACGACAACATGTCAACGCTTTGGAACAAGAAAAGAGAAGATATGTGGAAGTGCTTCACATTTGATCTCAAAGAAAATGAGATGCTTTGTAAACCGCGCTGAGTGAACCCTCACAGCCCAATATTTACACTTGATATTTTAATCAACTGAATCAGCTTCAGATTTAGCCTACTATAATGATATTTAGTCTAATAAAACTATAAGAATTTAGATGCCTAAATTATGACTAAAACTAAATGACCTTTTAGTCAATAGACTACAACTACAACTACATCAAAATTGCTGTCAAAATTAATGCCCGAATTATACTTCAGCAGGAAATCTACCCTCTTTTAACCCTGCGGTATAACCTTCCACGTAACCTGACGTCTATCTCCCGAGAAATTTAACTACATGTCAGGTCATGGCATATGGCTAAGATAGGTCATAAGTAAATTTCCTGCAGAAGCCTAAATCAGGTACACGTATGAGTACATCCATCCATCCTCTTCTGTTTATCCTTATCAGGGTCACAGGGGGTTGGAGCCTATCCCAGCTACCATACGGCAAGGTACAGCCTGGACAGGTCACCAATCCAACACAGGGCTAAAACAGTAAGAGAGGCAACCATTCACACTCACATTCACACCTATGAGCAATTTAGAATCACCATTTAACCTAACCCCACTAACTGCATGTCTTTGTACTATAGGAGGAAGCCAGAGTACCCGGAGAAAACATGCAAACAGAAAGGCCCCGGCCAGATGGTGGAGTCGAACTGAGGACCTTCTTGCTGCGACCCAACACTGCTAACCACCACACTGATGACTACACCACTCACACACATCATACTTACAGCAATGCACTGCCTCATGATACAGGACTGCTTCATGCGTCCCGGCCCGCCGAACTTCTTCATGTCTTTGCAGAAGTGACACTCTCCGCACTCCGTCCGCAGACACGCCTCGCATTTCCGACAGCGTGTCCGTCTCCTCCTGGCTCCAGATGTACCCCGGCTGGCCGACAGCTTGACCGCTGATGCGGGAGATGCTGCCATCTTAGGTTTCGGCCGGTTGGGAGGCCGGGGCTAAGAACAAAAAAAGAAAAAGGAAAAAAGAAAGACAAAACAGAGAGGAGGACAAAGTGCGTTGCATCAGTAACGATAAGCCAACAAGTATGCACTTAAAGGTCAGATAGAGTCATGTGTTGGCAAAGAGTGAATGTTCAAAATATTCACCAAGTACATGTTAAGCACGCAGCGGGATGCAGCGCAGCGGGCAGATACGGAAAGTTAATTAATATAACAATTAGGATGTCAGCGGCAAAGTACTCGCATCATTAGCTTTCACTACCTTTGGTTTGCATTGTTAATAACAAACTGCTGTACATGTTTATCATCATTCTGATGACTGATTATCTCCATTCTAATAATGAAGCTCTGCAGTCGAGCGGCCCTTTTAGAGCACACTTACAATCATGTTACATAAAAAGAAAAAAAAAAAAACAAAAAAAAAACAGGCTATTAAATCCAGCTGCGGTTGGTGTTACAGCTAACGTCTAAACTACTGCCTGGACCCTTCTTTGTCCCCCCCCACCACACCAATCTCTGGGTCAAGATTTCCAGACGCAGACGAAACCAAAAAGGGAAAAAAAAAAAAAAAAAAACACCTGCATTTATATACGCAAAAACAGCACATAACACATATCCACAAACCTGATCGAGACATGCTGCACATAAACACATTATTCACGCCTGGTATAGCTCAGAGTACGAGAGAAAACAAACACATCAAAAACGTCCCTGGAGGCGTCTTCCAAATTTAGCACCTCAATTGCTTGCATGTTTCTACTTCAAAGAGGAGCTGCACTTATGGCTACATTTCACACATGGATCACTAGGATCTATTATTCCATGATTTACAGCAGTGCGCGTGATTAAATGTGCTCTATTTAACAGAAGTGGCCAATTGAAATGAGGGGGTCTTTGATCAGCATCATTATTTTTCTTGTGTCATATATATATTTTGCCCCCCCTCCCCGGGCTCACATCCCCACCACAACAATGTATTTTTAACATGAAAACCACAAGTCAAAACACTGCCAGCCATGCCACATGAAGAAAAAAATCAAAAATAAAAAGAGTGGAGTGTGTGAGATGAAATAAACATGAACGAGGAGTGCAAAACACTGCAGCTCTTGGAAATGAAGATCGGATTTCTTTAGTTACATCGGCAGTGCAGATTTTCCTAGTGTCAGCATAGCAACAGCCACGTCCCATTCCCTAACAGAACAGTCTATGACACACGGACTTGTAACCAATAAGAACTGTAATGAGACCATCTAACAAAAAAAAAAGAAAAGAAAAAAAATTAAGTAGGCTCTATCTTGCGCACATTGCAATAATTTATTCCAACAATAGCCACAGAATTGACTGACATAGCCAGTCAGATATGTGGTGACCAGACAGGATTAGAGGGAGATATTGGTGTGTGTGTGTGTGTGTGTGTGTGTGTGTGTGTGTGTGTGTGTGTGTGTGTGTGTGTGTGTGTGTGTGTGTGTGTGTAGGATGGGATGGTTGGGGAGGGGGTGGGATTAGGAAGAAAAGAAACAATGAAATGAGACCAGATTACCCAGCAAAACAACACACATGATGTTCTGCAACTCAGCTTTTGCCATTTTAAGTGTCAGCTGATGGGCTGAAGTTACAATAGATTCGCATGAAACAACAAGTAACCAGGCTGTGCAGGAATACTGCCTTCATTCATGTTTGTTTATGCCTGTGACATGAACCACAAGGAAGCAGATTTTGGATTGTAGTCTATATTTTCCACCAATTCCCCCTCCAACTCTGCTCCCTCCCTGCAGACTGATAAGTGGGGTGATCTCTAAAGCAGATATCCTTCTGACACACAATTTTCAATCACAGGAAAGGCTGGCAACAGCAACATCACCAAAGACAACCAACGTCCCTTAAATCTCAGTAAGTACTCCCTGTATCTGCTCATGTTTTTGTGCAATGATACCCAAGAACTCCTGACAAGAAAATATGTCACCGGTGGCAGCTAAGCCTTCATCAGCATGTTTCAGGAGAAGCAGCCAATGAAATCTGTATTATGTAGTGTGTGCCTTTTTACAGCAAGAAGGATGCACATTTGTCCCCTTTGTGCAGTAACAAGGACAGCACGGGTGACCCGCTAGTAATTTCTTAGCACTACAGAGCTCATTCAGCTGGAAAACATTATGAGAAGCAGACCCTTATGTTCAGTGACACAGCCCTGAGCTTGTAGGAAGATACCCATCATTGCAGTGAAGACAGCACACACACACTGCACACAATATGGCAAACTTCACAATCAGATAGCTGACAGCAGCAATACATGGAACACTGTGATGATCTAAACTCTGCACTGACATAAACACACCACGTTCACGTTGCTCTGATGCAACAAGGGTTCCTGGTATTCACAATTTCTCTTCAAGGGGATATAGATAAGTAAACTTTTCAATGGAGATCAATTACAATGTCAATCAGTTTTAAAATCTCCATATATACAGACCATGCATTGGAGATGTTGAGACCACACAGCACAAGGAGATAATCGGGCAGTGATATTTCACAAGTTGCTCAGGTTGAAGCTGAACTGCTATGCTTTGGAGCAATGCAGTGATTTAACAGTTATACAACCTGCTGTGGACGTAATACATCCCAAAGATGTTTGAATAGTTGAACTTTGACTGGGATAAAACTTGGAGGGGGGAAAAAAGCCTTTTTAATATCTGTCAGCAGAACAGAATTGACTCATTCATCTGCAGTCAGCATTTTTTTTAATCTAAATGCAGGCACAGGCTTAATGTAAGGGGGTGTGGTTCAGAGTAAAGAGTGTAGGGGGGGAAAATATTTGAATTAACAATTTCCGTGCAAGTCCCATCTTCTAACATTTTCACAAAAAATTCTGTCTTTTCATTAACGCACACTGAAAGAATAACCTTCCCCTTTTGTTTTGTTTTACCATGACATGTATTCTGATATCAATCGATAGGTTTACAATCAAACCGTTAGAGATTCAGCTCCTGCATCTTCACACAACCAATAGCAACCTCGAGCTACATAAACAGAACCTCCTATTGCTGGATTTATCTGATAATAAAAATGCAAGCATGCACGCACACATAAACAACAAATCTATCGCAAAAAAGAAGCAAAAAAATAAAAACAAAGGCAAAAAAATAAAATAAAAAAATCAAAGCCCAAGCACAGAAGATAAACTGAATCAGTGCTTTTGTCTTCAGGTATCTCCATTACTTCACTGTCCTGTGATGCTGCACACTGCTCTGTCTCACACAAGCATTCCCCTGGCGGCCTCCTTACGCCTGCCTGCAGGGCTTTTAGGGTGCTAACCTGCTCGGAGTCTGAGTCGTAGTCCTCATCATCGGCGCTCAGCGACATGGCCATGGTTGGTTTTCAGATACCGTCCAGCTTACAGCAAACTGACATGGCTGCAGTCTCCTCCTCCTCCTCCTTCTACTCCTGCTACTGCTGTCAGGCCTATAGCCCTCCCTCCTGCTCCAAAAGCTCCACAATACCACAAGCAGATGTAGGAAACACATACAAGCCTGCCTCATTAATATGGATCGACTCACTGAGGAAGAGGAGGGGGCGCTGGGCAGCGCAGAGCCAATGGGAGGCTGCTGTGAATCAGAATATGCACTCGGGGGGAGTCTGCCTCCATCCAATGTGGAGAGAAAATGCAGTAAAGGTATTATCATATTTATGATGAGTAGCAGAGGGAGAGGAGAGCAGGCTCTGCACAGCCAGAGCCAGATGGCATCTCATTACAAAAGGCAAACACAAAGAGGCCCCACGACCAGCAGCTGGCCTTTGGAGGGCCCGGTGGGGGAGATCCTGAGGGTTTGTAAGACCCATACAAACTTCACTTTCATGCATTCATGTAAAGCACATCTCATTCTTAAACTTTCAGCTGAGGCTCCGATGTCTTGTGTGTTTGTTTGGATACATTTTTAATCACACATATTCAGCCACTAAAATAGAGCAGCACCGTGGCATATTTAAACACTTCTAATTAAAACTGCAACCATCACACTGATTAAAGCCAGTGTTTTGGGATATCTTATGTTAAACCGTGAGTGAGATAAGAATTGTACTGATATTAAGGAGCATATTTTTTTGTTTTGTTATATTTGGATAATAAATGAAAAGCCTCAATTATGACCTCACAGTCTGCTGCTCAGCTCAGGGCTAGAGAAACTCAGGTAACATGGCGCAAACATCAAATGCACTTCGAGCCTTCTGACATCAACAACCATTTTCGTCTTACGATATCACAATTTCAAATGCACCGTATCGCCGTGTTTCGAACAAATGCACATGCACTCAAAGTGGAACTCGACACGACTCAAAACATATGACAGCAAAAAGGCTAGCGAGGGCAATATTTCTCGATCTCTGTAAATATTTAGTCCACCCAACGTAAAACGCAAAGGCTGTGACATGGTGAGACATGCCATATAATTTCTGCTCATAGTAAACAATGTTTTTATGGACACTAAAGGCTTGTTTTGGATTCGGAAGGCACACCAAAAAGCATTAATGACAACAAAACACATGTCAAATTATGCAGAGGAGCAAAAATATATCATTAAAAATCCTCATCATTTACTTCATTAGGCAATACTGCAGCCCGTTATGACAAAATTATGCAAACTGTTAAATATTTTGCTAAAGGGAAGGAGTGCAGTGAGTGGTGGGATGAGTGAGGGAAGACAGGACCTTAGCCATTAATAATTGTCCTATACCAGATATGTACCTGTATAACATAGGTAAAGAAATATATAAAATATGCACACCTGTATTGAAAGGTAAATATCTATTTAAAATATACTCAGTGATGTTGCTTGCACCACAAAGTCAAGCAAAAGGTGCATAAGCTTTAAACTACACAGATATGTAGCACATAAAATGATTCGCAAGTGCCTGAAAATTAAATAAAAACACTATATTTGCTGGAAAACAGATGTATTGCAGGTGACACTATCTTACCTTTATGGTTTTCTTAGGCCAGTACACCACAGGATATCCAGTGATGGCTAACTTGGGGTCATCATCGGTATGTTCCTTTAAGACAACCTAGACGGGCACAGAGAACAAAATCAAAATAGGGCTGAACTATGATTCCTGTCTATTAAGTAATCTGATGGCATGCAGCAAACATGTTTGTTTGGGGGGTTTTTTACCTTTAAGTCATCCAACAGCGCTTGGGGGTTCTCTATTCCCATTGGAATACATTTCCTATTTTCTGGGAGTGACTCGAGCTTCTCAATCAGCGTCCTTAGCCCATTCAGTTCAAACTCTGTTAAATGAATCCATTTATTCTGAGGCTCTGAGTTTGGAGAGTCTGAAGGAGTTTTGGGGAAATCTAAAGAGGCCGAGCTGGGGTTACAGCTGTCCTCAGAGTCGATGGATAAAACAGCTTTGAGATGTTGGGCCTTCCCATTGTCGGGTGTGCAGGGTCCATCCTGTGGAACTCTCTCTAGTTTTTCACCCTGCTCATCTCTGACATGAGTCCCACACGAGTCCTCGTTCATGTCTTGACTCCTGGAGTCAGAGGAGGGGCTTTCTGTCTTTGACTTTGTCTCAAAATCTGCAGGGATAAAAGCAGATTTCCTATAATGGATGATTTTGATAACAGACAATACCAATGAGCAAATAATTTCTTTAGTTTGGGGAGCACCTGTTAGTAATCCTGAAATTATGGGTCAATTTGTAGGTTAGCACGTATAACAAAGCAATAAGAACACATCCAAACCCCCGAAACATTCAAGTTTAATTTAAAGTGACTTCCTGTGCCCCCTCCCCTCCCCGGCAACCACATGTCGCTAGGGAAAAATATGTATTACCCAACCAGCTGGCGAGCTGTTGCTGGTGGTTGTTGGTCACAAAGAGGTATAGAGTGCAATTACTTAGGTGCACTAATTGAGGTTTTTCACTCACCCATAGATTCTTTGCGGATCTCCTGAGAAAGGTAGGACCGTTTGGTAAGGCAGTGCAGGTATCTCTCCAGGACATACCAGCATATCTCATAGTAGAAGGGGAAACGAAACTTGGAATGAACCTGAAGGGATGACAAAAAAAAAATAATTAAAAATGACAGATTCAATTAAAGAACCATTAAAAAGTAATAAAAATCTCAAATGGATGCTTTCAATGATTGGTCATTTAAGTAAGGTTAAAACGAAGTTGGTCTTCCATTACCACAAAAGCTTTAATGCATATAAAAAACAGCTTAAAGCGTAAGTCGAACTATAAAGGACTATAAGGAACCAGGCAGCTGCTATCTGTAGCAGTATCTTGTGCTCTGTCAGTCAGAGGCTATGCAGAATTTTCAGTAATGCAACTGTAATCCCAGCAGACCAGCTCACATTTAACAGGAAGTGGAAAAAGATAGCCACGAAGAAGTTAATAATGCACAACGCAAGTCAAATATAGAAAAAAAGGGTTAAAAAAAAAAAAAGGTTTACTTTATCCAAATATGAGTTTTGCAAACCCCCACATCTCTTATTCTCCCGTCTCTCTCGAGGGTAAACTTTTCACCTTCCCCTGGTTCTCAGAGAGATTAATTTCTCACACGTGGAGTTTACTATATTGCAGTCCAGATCAGAGTTAAGCCACACAGTGGAGAAAATAGACTCCTACCTTTGTCCTGTTCTCTATCTCATAGATGGTAAGCTGCATAGGAATGTTAAAGCTGTGCAGAATGTTGCCTCCAAACACCAGTGTGTCCACGGGAGTGTAGACAGCATGGATCCACCCTTAATTATAGAGAGTTAAATGTGTTATAAAATGGTCAAATATTCAAAGCTGAGCATTAACGGAGCCTAATCTATTCCTGCTGGCTACTTTAAGACAACCATGCCAACACACCAGATGGGATGAAGAAGGTGTATCCTTGTTGAAGCTCCACTCTCTGGCATCCATCAGCTCGGTCTCCCAGGAAGACATCACTCTGCTTGCCTGACAGGACCCAGTCCTCATACAGGGCAAGGTTATAGGGAGTTGGAGGCACAAGCCAGAACACCTGAGGAGAAGCAGTCATTTCCACTTAGAGTCTGCAATGGTTAACAACATTCAAAGCTTTGAGGAATATTAGCAGACGTCTTCATAGGTGTGATCAGTATATCCTATATCCTTCCTAAATAAAAGTTTTACAAAGACAGAATAAACTTACTTTCTGTCCCTTGAATACGTGATACCAAACTGAAGTTCCCCCAAAATCGACGTGGAAGTCTGTGTAGCAGCCTTTCACGCTCATCAAACAATACCTACAAAGGAAATTAGAAAATCATCTAAGAGACAAGAAGTAAATAGGTAAACAGAAAAAAGTGGTAAACACAACACGGCTAATTACAAGGCAGCAATAATCTCAGAATGCTACAGACACAGGTAACTCTCGGGAGCGACACAGCGTAGAAAAGACTTCATAATAAGGCAATTCTCACCTAGAAATTAATTTAGGAATGATTAGCACCCCAAGACACAAATGATTTGCCAATTTAGCTAAAGAGTATAATCTCTAAGAGAATCCCCACTGACTTGGAGACATTAAAAGGAAAGCCCTTCCAAGGACATCTTGCACATGATGATATTGTGAATGCCACTGAGAGAGAATTTAACACCTTCACAAATAAAAAGAAGCTTGAATTTTGCCAGTTGAACCATCCGTCAAATAACTAAGCCAAAATTTAAAAGAAAAAAAAATCCTGACATCATTACTGACTATTTCACAGCTTTTTAATTTAAAAACTTGTGCGTTATCACCGCATGAAAGAAGACTGAGTTCATAGTGAATCATAAATGAGAGCACATCCAGGGTAGCTTTGACTGCAACAATAATAAAAAATTTAACACTCCACAGCTATATCACGAGTTTCACCTCACTAGTTCTCGGCTGGACCCCCTTATGCCTTCAGAGCTGGCTTAATTCTTCATGGCATAGATTCAACAAGGTGCTGGAAACATACCTCAGATTTTTGTTCATATTGATGTGAGGCCATTTGAGTACAGTGACATCAATGTCATGTTTAAAAAAAAAAAAAATCAGTTTGAGCTATGTGATCTGGCACATTATCCTGCAGGAAGCAGCCATTAGAAGATGGCTGAACCACTGATACAAGGCAGGATGTAACAAGAAGTTGTTTGAGCTTCTGTTGCCTTCCTATCAACTCAAAGCAACCTGGAAGGGTTGGCTGTGCAGTAAATCAACATTTTCATATGACCAGCAAGTCTGGGACCAACAACCATGCCACGTTCAAAGTCACTTATGTGACCTTTCTTCCCCATTCCCCACTCAGTTTAAACATCAGCAGGCTGATTAGATATTTGTGTTAATGAGCAGTTGAACAGGTGTACCTAACAAAAAGCTGGTCAGTATTTTCATTTATTTTTATATATATATATATATATATGTAGTCCAATTAAATAGAACAGGAGGTGAGAAACAACATGGGATGCGTCTTCATGCAACAGTATACTAGATTAACAATTTTAAAGTGAAGCCTCCAGGCAAAGGGGAAACCAGTGACTGTGCTGAAGGGAAAAATACAAGAGTACAGATGACTGAAATGTTTCAGTTTTGAAAATGGTTTTATTTTGAGTAATAGATTTCAAACTACCGTCTGCATGGTGTGCTGAAATTGCAGCAGTAAAATCGTCTTGTTTGATATTCTACTCTGTTACACCCTAAACCACTGCCAGCATCTCCCTAACCTCTATGAACAATACAGGAGATTAGCAGGGTTTAAGTGTAACAGTAGAAAATATGGGCAGCTGACATTAAAAAGACAGGCAGCCCTGGTTTTGATTCATTTTGACTCTTCAACGGCTGATTGGCTGAGAGAGTGTGTGTGTGTGTGTGTGCAGTCAGACCACAGTTGTTAGAAACCTTTCTCTTATGCGAGGGGGGAAAAAAATCCTGCTGCCTAGCAACAACAAGGAGCACGTACAGGAGGTGACAGTATGCAGTACTCTACCGTGATGGAGCGATGGATGAGAGATGGGAGGAGAAACAGACATTTTCTACAAGTGGTTTTTTTTATTAGTATTTATTTTCTTGCTCTACACACAGTTTTTTTTCCACCCCTCATAGACTGACACACAGCTCCAAAGAGAACTTCATAAAAACAAAAGCACAACAGTGCAATGCATACCTTTGCACTTTGGGGTATTTCATCTCTGAGATGATATTGGTGGCTTCAGTTTGGCTTTGTTTCAAACCAGGAGGCCACATGTTGTCCACCCAGTCCACTTGATCCACCTGTGAGAGCAATCAATCAAAGCAGCACATTCAGCGACCAATCACAGTGTTCTATCATCTTCTATTTTTGTCATTCTTCTTTGAATCTTTCACCAGATTTGTGACCTCTATCAAACCTCTTATAGTATGATACACAGCGAGGGTCGGGGGCAGATTACCACTGTGGGACGCTTGATGAGGTTCTCCAGCTTGGTGTGGCTGAACTCCAAGCTAATGACATTGAACAGTTTGTCCCGCTCTTCCTCTGGCGTCTCATAATAGCGGACAAACTGAGCCATGCTCATTTCAGAGCCTTTCTGAGTGCTCACATCCATAACGTCCACAGACCGGCGACTGCCTGCGAAGAACAACCAGGATACAATGAATTTAGCCAATGAGATCGTACGCATCAACATCAACACACAATCCAGTGCACTCTGTCTGTGATTCGGTGTATGCTTTGTCATATTTATACACAGAGAAGTTGTACTGTTGCAAAATATTTTACTATGAACAAGAGCAGTAGTTCTTATTTGTAATTCCCAAATTTAACCACTAGATGGGGCAACTACACCCCAATCATGACCTGGCTCAACTTCTTCCAGGGCACACTTAACACAATTATATTGCACTGCAGAAAACAGTTGCAAACAGAAAACAGCATGATGAGACCTTTAACATAACCCCAGAACATGAGCAAGAGGCCCTGAGTGAACCTACTGTGATGATCCTACACACATATCACAATGGTATGAGAGGTAGACACAGACAGAGATACAGGCATACAGCAGAGTGACTAAAAGATGCATGCTCACTAAGTAATTTATATCCTAAGAAAAATACAAAAAACAACACTGATGTATTAACATGCATGATTAAAATAGGACTTTTTTTGACCTTCTCTTCTATTTTTTATGTCCATTTCTAGCATTTGGCATCAGCAACATCCACTAGATTTGACTGGTTGGTAGGCAGATAAGTAAATAAAGTACTTCTGCTATATCTTTCAAGTTATCAATTTCTATAATATCAGATAAAATTAGCAAATTCTTATGACAAAACTAAAACAGCTACTCATTATCCTGAAACTTTCCACATGCCTAGTCATAGTTAGTGCAGACTGAACATGTTTCGTTACATCATCATAAATTAAATTAAAAGTAAATTTGACCATGAAACAGACTCCATTACATTTTTTTTAAGTCAGCATGGAGCCTCACCATATCACAGACTGTTTTAGGTTGTTTTTTTTTACTTTTTTAGGACAATGCAAAAGCCCTTATTCTCTGAACAAGATGCAGATATACTTTGGTCGTGTTTGCACCCAGGCTAAGAGTAATAAGTATATGCACTGGTAAAAATATGCATGTGTGTGCATCTGTGTCTACTTACCAACTAGTCCTTTAATTTCACTGACTGTGAATTCTGGATCTGGCATTCTGCGTATTTATAGGAAAGGGATACATGTCGTTTAGTTCCCACAGACTTAAAACCATAAATATATACAAATAAAATAGAAAGTAGGTTCAATCTACAGCATGTGCACAGGCATTGCACATTTAAAGGAAAGGCTTCTCACCTGATCCCTAACTGATCTTTCTCTTTAAAAATGAGAGGGATCCTTAGACCCTCCCTTTGCACATACTCATAAGTGAAGTCTGCAAGACAGTAGTTTTACATTTAGGTCCAAAGCAATTATTTGAAAACTACTGCAGTCACATGTAACCTATAAGAAAGCTGATATGCACCGTGCTGCTTTACCTTTACCCTCCATCACCCGGACAAAGTCTGCGCTGTAGCTGTCACTGAGGACCTTTTCCTCCACGCTGAACCCTCTGATGTTTACAATTTCCTCCACGTCGGACAGGTCCTCGTTTTCGTCGTACATCGTCCGGGAGATGGAGCGCTGCCATTGAAAACGAGATGGTTTACAAGACAAAAAACAGAGCCACGCGGAAAGAATTCTTTCTACCCCAGAAGGCCACTTTCTGCCTCTCTCAGCCCCCCTTGAACGGTCATTGTGACTCGTGTGAGGGGACCGATCGTTAATTTTATGTCTGACTTTCAAACTGGAGCAGTGGATTGTGCTGAAGTTTTGATAGTAGTATAACAGCAGTCATTTCTTTGAATGTGTGAACCAGTGCAAAAACTACTAAGCCAGGATTATCGGCGGGCGAAGCCAGCTGTTTGTGATATTTTATAGAAGCGATTGTAAAATGTTTGCTCGACTCCGCTGCTCCAGATATTGATTTATCTCGTTTTAATTACGCTACGCTCGCTCAACTACTGCGATCAGAAAAGAAGTTGTAGACCCTAAAATGCGACAGTTAGCCGTTTTTCCTCGTTTTGCTTAAACTTGGACATCTTAAGTGACTTGACAAATATCCCAACGCTCACAGTCGCGAGCGTTAGCTTAGCTAACTAATTAGCTCGCTGCCAGTCTCGCCTCATAAGCTAACGTTTAACACGGCAGATGGTACACACCAGCCTGCGTCCGGATTCAGCACACGTCTCTGCGGCCTGAGCCATCGTCTTTTACGATTGTTTTCCTTCCACTCAGTTTCGCGAATGCATCTCCGTGCGTGGCGAAGTTGAGAGAAAACACTTAGCACGCTTTACAGGTTCAAAACAAGGGAACCATGTTTTTGTGTATTACGTCACCGCCAGGAACCAAAACATTGTTGGACAACGTCACGGCATGTCAGTACGCTTTTTAACCGCGCTCACCAACAATAAACATTCCCCACGTCACACGGTTTTATTGTAGTAGTGGGGGAAAAATGATACTAATACTGGTTAAACCCCCTGCTATCGAATAGCACTGATATCTGTTTTAAACAACAAGCAATAAAAAGGAGGTATATGTACCCACTTTTATTAAACTACAAATAACGGTACATTTAACTTAAAAAGTTTATTTTTTATTTCCTTGTTTATAAGTTTTACACGTGCAATTCTAATAAGCGTGTTTCCACCGCTGAAAAATAACATAAAATTTAAAAAAAAAAAACATTCGTTATTATCTTAAAATGTTAACTAAATAGCTTGACATTTCAAGCTATTCAATCAGTAACTTTTAAGTTTTAGTGAATTTTGAGCTCTCTATCTCCAAATTTTTACATATCTTTGCTTTTTTTATGTTTTTTTCTTTTTCTCCCTTTTCCATAGCGCAAGGAAAGTACAGAGCTAATTCAAAATTTGGGGTTAGGTCATTTTTCTTTGTCTCTTTGAGTTACTCAATTTTTTTTTTTTTTTTGAGATAACTCCAAATATCGACTCACCTCTCCCCGGCATCATTTTATTTTTATTGTTATTTTCTACTTCTTTTTTTCACTGGGAGAAACAAGGTTCCGTAAAACGTAGCTCAATCGAAATTATAGGTTAACTCAGAAACTTAAAGCTCCGAGAAAATTTTGAGATCATAACTCCAAATTTGAACTTACCTCTGCCTAGCATCATTTTTATTTATTTATTTAAAAAAAAAAAATTCAATGGCGGAAACAAGCATCCGTTAAGCGTAGCTAAGTTGAATTTTCCGGTTATTTTCTCAAAATTTCAACTTAACATCTCGAAATTTCAAGTTATTTTCTCAATGTTCGAGTTATGTACTCATAAGTTTGAGTAAGTAACCGCAAAATGTGACTTTAGCCATTTTTTCAAAAAACATTATGTATTTATTTACATTGGCAGAAACAAGGTTCCATATATAACTCCGTAGATACACTATTATCGCTGACTAATTAATGAGTAGCACCATGTTTTTAAAGCAACTGCTCAGCAGCGGATGTTTCCATGGGAGCGCGCAGACTTATGGGTAATGCAAGGTGCAGGCGGTACAGCGGCACGCTGAAGAACGACAAGAAATTGCTTCCGCAGTTCAGTTAGCCGGCGAGGTTAAATGCTGTGTAAGTGTACGCTGTCGGAATCTCTTTTTTTCAGTAACAGAGTGTTTTTGCTAAGTGTCGCAGTATGAGTCTGAACGAGCATTCACTGCAAGCGCTGTCCTGGAGAAAGCTGTACCTGAGTCGAGCTAAACTGAAGGCTTCCAGTCGGACCTCGGCTCTGCTGTCTGGATTTGCTATGGTAACACGGTCTCCTGACCAGCACTGGCACTCTTCCGTGTATGAATCTGTTACAAGACATTACTGACCTTTGTTGTAACGTTGTGTTTCCTGTTTCCTTCCGTCTCCTCAGGTGGCTATGGTAGAAGTGCAGCTGGACAACAGCTACCCCTACCCACCTGCCCTCCTTATCGCCTTCAGTGCCTGCACCACTGTGCTCGTAGCCGTTCACCTGTTCGCTCTGATGGTCAGCACCTGCATTTTACCCAACATAGAGGCCGTGAGCAACGTCCACAATCTCAACTCGGTGAAGGAGTCCCCACATGAGCGAATGCACCGACACATTGAGCTGGCGTGGGCGTTTTCCACAGTCATTGGTACTTTGCTCTTCCTGGCAGAGGTGGTTCTACTCTGCTGGGTTAAGTTTTTGCCCATCAAGCCCAACAAATCCAGCAACAGCACAGTTTCCTCCGGAGTGGCTGCTGCCATTACCTCCACCTCCATTATGGTGCCCTTTGGTTTGGTTTTCATAGTCTTCGCTGTGCATTTCTATCGCTCCTTGGTGAGCCACAAGACTGACAGACAGTTTGAGGAGCTGGAGGAGCTCTCCAACCTCACCAGGCTACAGAATGAGCTCGATAACAGAGGAGAATCTTCCATCTTGCAGTCGCCAAGCTCACATTTCCCATAGTCGGGTCCAGCTGATGCACATTTGTGGTGGAACTCGTGACCCCTTTGGGAATTCTCCAAGTCAGAAGCCACCTTATTGGCTTCTATGGTTTTTACAGGAATGAAGATTAATCTCACTCTTTATTGTGAAATTTATTTTGTGAAGAACAGTTGTATTTTTTAGAAAACACACTTGATTGACTGTGAACTCGTATATCCGCCGTGCTGCATGTAGCTTGAAATCGGAAAGTCTTAACAGTGGTAGCTGCCTCACTGATCTCCAACGGTATGGGAGAGACGTCTGAACAGTAACCTGGAATCCTGTCTGTTGCTGCCTGCTGTATTTATTTAACCGTCTGTCAGTGAATACTTCATTTGTTTATGTATATTACCTTGTGAACCACGTGTATTTAACCCTTTTCTCCCATTATTTACATGGTCTTCTTGTTTTTGTTTTTTTTAAGTGTTCACAATTTGCATTCAGAATGCTCTCCCTTTGTGTCGACTAGTCAGCTGCCAAACTTACAGTACAACTTAAGTATGTTTTGTTCTCATGTGTTGCACAGGCTGTGGTGTTCAAATAAACACCTTTTCACAAAGTGGTGTTCAAAGTTAACAATCATAGCAAAAAAAATGTGACTGCGTGTGGAGAGTCTGGTTTGGGCTTCGTGAGGATGCGGCCTTGTTAGGAGGCAAGGTACATGATGCCCACTGTGATAGATAGATGTTCTGCCCTTATATTACACAGACTTTGCACTATGGAGCTGGCAGGATAAAGAGCCTCTAATGTCAGAGCAAGCCAGACATTTGTGTTGTCACACACTGCTGACATTTTTATGCACACTAACACAGTTTTATAATCTCATTTGGATCTCTGCTGCACATTTAATGTTAATATTAGTTATTAGTGCTTTATTTTGAAGAGTCTGAGCACTCCACTTGTCTCACATGTTCTGAACTGGCATTTTGCTCTTGTGATTCAGTTTTGAAGTATGTACCGAGAGCTGTTCAATTGTGTTTTTAACATAAAAAGTGATTATTTTGAATTAAGAATCTGTGTGAGCCTGTACTCCAGATGTGGTCAGAGATGTGTTTACTTAAGCAGCTGGGACATTGATAGATGGCCATAATGCAGTTGCTAGGGAAATAAAATCAAAGTATAATGAAAAAGTTGGGGGTTTTTTATTTCTAAAGGGGAAAACATATTACACTTACGGTGACATTTTAAGTATTTTTTGTTTTCATTTTGATGAGTATGGCTTGTAGCTTATGAAAACCTTAAATCCAGTCTCCTGAGTTGGCTGACCACTCATACACAGTAACGGCAGAGTCAGCAAACCTTGTAGTAGTACCTTTAGCTCTGTGGGAAGGGTCTGAGTCCTGCTGGAAAAGAAAATTGGCATCTCCTTAAAGCTTGTCAGCAGATGGAAGCATGCAGAGCACTGGAAAACCGTGGCAGACATCTGTGTTGATTTTGGAGTTGATGTAAAACACAGGGGACAGACCAGATAACACGGCACCCCAAATCACCACAGACTGCACAAACTTCACACTGGACTTCAGACTCTATGGATCCTGCACTTCACAGTTCTTCCTCCAAACCTTTAAGACTGTGATTTTCAAACAAAATGCAACATTTGTTTTGTCTTAAAAGAGAACTTTGGACCGCTAAGCAAATTCAGTTCTTCATCTTTAGCCCAGGTATGACGTTTGCGATTCCTCTGCTTCAGGAGTGCCTGGATAGCACTTCCTGAGTCAGCTGTTTTTGACAATCCTCTCAATCACGTGATTATCTCTTTTGCACCTTTTCTTGCCACACTTGCAGTCAACTTTTTAAATCCTGTGATGCAGCACTCTCGAGAACAGCCAGCCTTTTCAACAATGACTTCCTGTGGCTCACTGTTCATGCGCAGTGATGATCATCATCATCTAGTCAACTGTCAAGTCAGCAGTCGTCCACATGATTGTGGTTGGTGGTATTGAACTAAACTGTGAGATACACTGTATTTATACTGTTTAAATATTAATTTACTCAAACTCAAAATTAAATATTCTAATAATTTTAGATATGGGATTCTTGATTTTCATCTATATTCCATAATCACCAAAATTAAGAAAAAAGAATATAGAATAATGTGAAATTTTATCTTTTTGTATTTCTTTGAGAGGCAGTACTATTATTCAAGGATGTGGTAAACATAGCAAAAGATCATCCTCTTACAGACTGGTTGTTAGGAATAGTGTTTTATTCTTAGGACAACTATACAAACTATAAACAGAACAAAGCATGACTGCTTTCTACTGAATAATGTGGCTTGTGTGTCAGTTACAAGTTCTCAAGGATTTACACACTCAAGGCTAAAGTGTGATCAGACACCATATGACAAACAGATGGATGTGTAACACTGAATTTATCATATGACAATCTCTTTTAATTTGTATTAAGTCATCCAACATAGTGTTTTCAATCTTAAGAGGTATATATGTAAAATCTGATGAGGCATTTTTTTCCCTTTATGATCAATTATTATACACTTTTAATTGGCAACAGATAAATTTGTCACATTAATGGATGATTAAAGGATTTTGCCCCTCTGACAAGGACAAATAATCTGTGTGACAAAAGGGACACACACTGAAAACTCATTATGCTTTTTTAAAATTCTTTATCAGCAAGCATGTGGTGAAGTGGAAACTTGCTCTTGATCCTCTTGTTGTTTATCAGAACTGCCCAAGGTAAGCTGATTCGGCTTCCCTTAAAACCAGCTGTGGATCGATCAGGTGTACCTGAAAATAGAAGATAAGTCCACGCTTTCATGCACAGTAGTACAAATGGAGCAGGGCTTTGTTGTCAGTGCTTATATGATTATGTCATGTAAGCAGTGTAATGTAATTAGTCGTGTAATTTAATTTTGATGCATGGCTGTAACAGTCAGTTGCAACGCTGTACCTTTGGAATCTGACATTTTGCAGGCATTGGTGCTCCATCTCTCCCAAAATCAGACAGGGTCCCACATTTTGGCACTCCATCCACCCAAAGGCCTTCATACAGCTGGCCTTTGTCACAGTAGTAGAACTTCCCACGACCATCCTTCTTGCCCTCTCGCCAGCTACCTTCATATCTGTTTCCATTTGCTTAAACAGAAATTAGAAAGTCACATTATAACATCCAAATTATAATCTAGTTTCGATGTACATGCATGTATAGAAAATTTTCTCTTACAAAATATAATGATTCCTTCTCCATGATTCTTATCCTTCAGCCACTTGCCCTCATAGATGTCTCCATTTGCATAGTACATCCTTCCCCAGCCACTCCGTTGGTCCTCGCTCCACTCCCCCTCGTACACCGATGAGTTATTGTAAAAGTATGTGCCATACCCCTGAGAAGGTGGACAAATACATGACTGACCATACATACCGATATGTCTTGCAGCGTGCATGTGAAACATTATGTCACATACATACATCCTTCTTTCCATCTGTCCATTCACCACAGTACTTCTTCACATACTTCTTTGATCCTGGGAGTAACACGCTGTAGGTACCATACCCGTCACGTTTTCCAAATTTCCACTCTCCATTATAAATGGCACCAGACTTCTTCCAAACCTGAGTTCCCTTGCCTTATAGAAATAAATAAACAAACAAGCAAACATGACAGCTGCACTACTTCAAACCTCTCAGGAGTTGAGTGGAAGCTGACGAAAAACTATATCTCACCATGCTTCTTATTGTTCTGCCACTCCCCGGTGTATTCGTTTCCACTGGGTGAGAAAACTGTGTGCCGCAGTCCACATTTCTGTGACTTAATGTCCAGCAGTGTTGACAATGAGGGAGTAGTTGGAGGTCTTTTGAGAAATGGCATTGCTGGTGGTAGCTTGATGAAACCTGTAAGCCCTATGACATTAGAATGAAATTTAAAAAAACAAAACATGTTTGCTGTCCTTCTGCCACTGAAAATGGAAACAAATATTTTTTTTATTTGTAGTTTTTTGCCATCCATAAGTCAAAATTTAAAGTTATTATCTCAAAATCCCGACTTAGTGACTCAAAATTTAAAATTATTTTCTCATGTTTAAGTTAGTAAATTGATATTTTTTTTTTTGACTTGATAGATGGCTAAAAAATGTTTTGTTAGTGGCACAAACAAGCTGCCATACCCATTAAGCAGTACATGTCACCAAATTCATACAACAGAAAAAACACTGCCCTTCTTTGAAGAGTTGACAGTATTTTAAACTGTCACTCACAACACTGTATTTTATTATTTAGAAAAGTAGCCACACGGTCATCTAAGGAAACTAGTTAAGCTCTCCAGCTTAGTTAGCATTACAGGTAAAATAGAAAAGTAGAAAAGCAAAAAAGCAAAGTAATTGTACCTTTGCGGTGTTTCCAAGCGGATCACTTACTGAAACTGAATCCGCTTGCAAACTTAGCCAAACAAAAGCCATTAATTTAACGAAGAAATTAAGAAAACATGTTACTAGCCGTACACAACTTCAATGCTGACCACCAGCAGCAGGAGAGCAAGTTTGTATGCTGTATCCTAGCAACAGCAATGTGTACAGTTATTGGTGCCTTATAAATGTAATTGAGAGACCATTTAAAAATTTGAGTTGAACGTGTCTGGATGTCATTTTTGATCCACAAGTCATTTTTTTTAAATCTGCCGTTAGTTTCTTTTATTTACTACTTGATGGCTTCATCCGTTGTAAACCACGACGTTTGGTTGTGACGGCGGTTTACGAAGTGCGCATGCTCCACACAGGACAGTTAAAACTCGCCTGAGTGGCCGGAGCAGGAGCAGCCCGTGGGTGAAAAGCCTTGTGGAAGAGTCTTCTTCGCTGAATAAGCTACAACACTGCAATGTCCAAGCCGAGGTTTCAGGCAGAGTGGGAGGAAATTGACGAGGAATATCAACAATTACAGGTGACTGAAAACTCTTTAACGAGTATAGTATCATTTGTGCTAGGTTAGTAGGAGGAGTAGTGTGGCGTCGAGACATGCAGGGGCTGTAGCAGTTTGTCTGTCTCTTTCCTATTCGTCATTCATTCTCAGGTCATCCGTAAACCCAGCATCGAGCCAATAAGTGCGCTGTTGGCAGCAGTATCCGAGGGATGCAATATATTTGCCGTGCGTTTAAATTTTTTCTTACTTTACTGTAACATCGCTGTGTTGCAACCGCTAACATTAGCAACAGTCTTCTTGGGGCTAGGGTGCTTTGCTGCGAATAAGCTGCTACAGTAAGTTAGCTAACCGCACAATGCATTGTTGTCCTATTTATTAATGTTAAATCACTGCTACCGAAGTTGAGGCAGAGGTTAAAGTGGCTTCACAAAGTAGCTTCTGGGTCTTTGGCTTGGGTGATTTATTTAGGAGTCCTTAAGGGCATCAGCAGCCATCGTGAAGTTGACACGCTAGCTCACGTTAGCCATAGTTGGCTAACTTGGAACAAAATGAAGATAAGAAACTGTATTATTCACCTAAAATCTCTGTTTCTGTGACACCTCACAGTTTATGCACACGTGGATCTGAAGCTGAGCAGAAACCGCTTCCCGTTTATATTATAGCTGTTATATTTCAGCTTTATTTACCTCTTTCAAACAGCTGCAGTTCTTTAGAGAATTTTAAAACACAACTTTAAACAAATGTGACAAATTTTGAAACTATAAAAGAAAAGTGTTGTAAAGGGTTAAGACGTACCGAAATATTGAGCCCCCTTCAATTACAAAACGAAGTGGAAATATTGAGCCCACCGAAATATTGAGCCCACTTCAATTACAAAACATAAGTCAAGGTTTGTTTTTTGTTTTGTTTTTTTAAGTGTCCACTGAGATGGAGTTATTCACCTCCACACACTGGGGCCACGATGGCTAAAAGCTGATTCCTCCTGTGTGTATTGATCTTGGGAACAGAAGGCCAGCTGCATAGCATCTGAGTTATCTGTTTGTCTGTATATGATGATTATATGATCTCTGAGAGAGAGACTGGTGCCAGACCCATAGAGGGATTTAAAACAGATGTTACATTGTTTTCATGTCAGTTTGAATGGACGCATACTTAAATCATGTGCTCAGTACTGGCTGACTGGTATAACCCATCCTTTTAACAGGTCATGTGCACCTCATCATAACTGATGTCAGAAAATGGTCATGTGATAAAACAAAGATTGCAGAAACACAATGAATGACGGCTGCATGTAGATTGCTTTCTTTTTCCTGTTAAATACTGGGAAGATCTCCCTACTTTTTGTGATGTAGCTAACTTTGAAATATTTCACCATGAGGACAAGTATTAAACCAATTACTATGTTCTCTTGAAGAGATCAGTCCTGCTTTTTGTGGTTTCCTATGATGGTGTGCTTAATGAGTAAAAGAGTGGGGCAGGAAAGGTGTGCCGATTCAGAACCACTGGTTCACGTGTAGGTGATGAACAAAGACAAAAGGTATAAGCTCAGCCTTGAGGAAGATAACCTTTGGGTGATTAGATCTGAACCTGTGAGGTATGGCGGTACAACAAAGGGAGTTCAACTGGCTCTAAGGGGGATAGGAATCTGACCCCTGATTAGCAAACTCGCATGTGGTTTACATATATAACAATAGGATCTGCTTACGGGGACTGTTTCACTGAAGAACAGCGTATTAATGGGTCAAAGATTCAGAGGATAGGGAGTCTCTCTCAGCATGAATGGATGAATGAACTTTTATTGTCATTATACATAGGCAAACTTTCATTGTACTTTCTCTTAGGATTAAAATGACAATAAATGAACAGAATGAGTAAATACATAGGATGAATAAAAATGGGTACGTAATTAATGATAAAAGAACTTAGAAGCATGAATATATATGGATGTGTCATCAGTTTTCAGTGTTTAGTCCAGGACATTTTTCTTTACATTTTGGGAGTCTACTAATTGTTTGAACTGTAGTTCGTGTTTCCCAATGATGTAATTTACTCCTAATTTAGAATTGTTTTTGAAGCTTTCAGGTAAAAGACAGACAAAGTAGCTGTAATTTAAACGTGTGTGTGTGTGTGTGTGTGTGTGTATATATCAGATGCGTCATCCTTTTTGATGGGGACAAAGTGATGACAGTGTAGCTACGAATGCAAGTAAACCTGAGTGATTAATTTGTGGCTGTATTCATCTTTAAGTCCTAGCTGGTTGTGCTTAATCCTCATTTCTGCGTGTCGGCAGATGTTTCTAACCAGACATGTATTTAATTTATTCACAGGAAACTCACAAAATATACCGGCAAAAACTGGAAGAGCTCACCAGTCTTCAAGCAACTTGCAGCAACGCCATCAGTAAACAGAGGAAATGTCTGAAAGACTTGAGGCACAGTTTAACCAAGTAAGTACACCTGCTATTAAAGTAGTCAAGCAAGTAGTTGATGGATTCCCACAACTAAAATAAGCACTTAAATTATCTGGTTTCGATTTCAGTGATATCATGGAGGGTGAAAAATATCCTTCGTCTTTTCTCATTTTGCCCTTCTGCTTTCGTTACAGGTGTGCACAGACGTGTGATGAGAAAGAGCTGAAACTAATAACTGACATCAAAACGCAAATAAAAGATAAAGAAAATGTTTTCTTTGACATGGAAGCATATTTGCCAAAGAAAAATGGGTGAGAACTACTTGTTGTCAGTGAGAGATCTGCTGTAATCACTAAGCTTTATTTCGTTAACTTGCATTTTTTTTTTTCCGTTTTAAGACTATACTTGAATTTGGTCCTGGGCAACGTGAATGTAACACTTCTCAGCAACCAGGCAAAGTATGTATCACCTTTTAGCCTCAAAAGCAGGTTCAGGCTGTGGGTTCAGATTGGTTTTTATGTCAGTCTCTTATCATCTCTTTGTTCCGTTTATGCGCACAGATTTGCCTACAAAGACGAGTATGAGAAGTTCAAGCTTTGCATGACAATAATCCTGATGTTCGGAGCAATAACCTGCCTCTTCTTTCTAAACTGTCGGTGAGAGAACCTCCCTCCCCTCGAAGCATGACTGATGGTGTTATCTTATTAAGGATTGGCTTCTTATTTGATGTTTTCTGCCTTGTTTAGGGTCACTGATGAAATCTTCAACTTTTTGTTGGTGTGGTACTACTGCACATTGACCATAAGGGAAAGCATCCTCATAAACAACGGCTCCAGGTGTGTTGCTACTATCAGAGGATTTATCCTTTAGTGGGCTATTTTTAAATTAAAGCCTTTGTCTACGGAAGATTTTTAGTTGGGAAAATTTTCAAGTTCCTCCTTTTTTCTTTTCAGGATCAAAGGGTGGTGGGTGTCTCACCATTATGTCTCCACCTTCTTGTCAGGTGTTATGCTGACATGGTGAGATATTTTCTTTGTTGATTCAGCATCATGTTGTTTTTATTTTGGGAAATGTGAATGAGTTCTTTTCTTTCCTCAGGCCAGAAGGACCAATGTATCAGATGTTCAGGAGCCAGTTTCTTGCCTTCTCCATCTATCAAAGTAAGATGTATCCAAATTGGCTTATTTACGTACACTCACTGGCCACTTTATTAGATACAGATGTTAGTACCAGGTTGGGAACCCTTTTGCGTTCAGGGCAGAATTCTTCATGGCATCTATGGTTCAATAAGGTCCTCGAAACATTTGGTCCGTATTGACAGTTGTTGCAGATTTGTCAGCTTCACATACATAATGCAAAACTTCAGTTCCAATAAATCACAAAGGTCCTCTATTAGACTGAGATCTGATGACTTTGGAGGTAATCTGAGTAGAGTGAACTCATAGTGATGTTCAAGAAACCAGTTTGAGGTTATTTGAGCTTTCACATGGGGTGCTGTCTTGTTTTTGGACCATCTTCTGTAAACCCTAGAGATGGTCATGTGGGGGAAATCACAGCAGCTGAGTAGTTTATGAAATACTCAGACAAGCTCGTCTGGCAGAAACAACCATGCCATAGTCAAAGGCTCTTAAACCTCTCATCTTTCCTGATTCTGCTGCTCAGAACTTCAGCAGGTATTCTTCTGTTTTTCCGACTCTCCTGCCAACGCTTCATTAAAAGCAACAGTTCAAGATTTAATAGCTCAAAGTCCAACCTAAACAGCTCAGTTACATTATGACGACAGAGCAATCCAGGCACACCACTGAAAAGTATAGATGAAATACAGTACTAAAAGTACTTAGGGTTGACTTAAACCTCAGTTTAAAAAAGGGGTTTTAAGCATGAAAGCCTTTGCTGTTTGTTATAAGGAACCTAATAACAAATAATGCATTTCACATGGTTTTCTGTTGTGTTGTCAAACATTGCCACACTTCATCGCATTTGAGGCACCATGCTGTCACAGTGCCAAATAAATGACTACCAATTGGATCAATAGTTGGCAATATGGGTGTCTTCCTGGAGACAGATACAAATATATTTTGATTATTCAAATTTGTGGAAGTAAACAAAAAGAAATGTAAAAAAGCAAATTGTCAGACTGGTGCTTCTATCACATTTTATTTGACTTTTGTGATATTTAATGGATGAAAATAATATTTTCTGCCCTTCATCCAATTAATGAGTAAAACTGTGCATGGAGAGAGAAGATGCACTTGAGCCTAAGGTCTAAAATCTGGGATTTTAATTCGAGAAAAAAAAACATATCGAGAGAGAATTTCACATGGTTTTCTGTTGTGTTGTCACACAGACACACATTCTGTAAATCAAAGGTCTAGTTGAGGACCCAGAGAGGGAAGAACAAACTTCAGATGCTTTCATCATTATTTTCCCTCCAATGTTCCCATGTAATATTTTCTGCTGACATGCAGTCACACTGAGCTAAAGGTCTAAAATTTGGGATTTTAATTTAAAAAAACAAGAGAGAGAGAGAGACACCCAGACACACATTCTGTAAATGCCAGAGAGGGAAGAACACACTGTGCCAGAAGAGGGCACACTGTGCCAGAAGAGGGCAAGGTCAGGTCACTTGCAAAACCAAATTTGTTACATAACCCCCCAATAAAACTAAAACTTTGAATGACTTCAGGATGGGGCAGCACTTAAAGGTGATGACTTACAAGTTTATACTACAAAGAAATACAGTACTTAGAAAGTCATGTCATAGTATCTCATGTTCACAATGATGTTGGAAAAACTAGATTTGAATACTTTTCTTTTCCATTTGTAGGCAGCTAAGATTTATTAGTGTGTCTGCAACTGCTCTTGCAAACGTGTCTCTTTGTATTATCTGTCTGTATATTTACTCTTAAACCGTACAACTCATTGGATGGAGCCATACAACTGGACTGAGCTGAGTCCCACAAAAATAAAAAGCTGTCAGTGAAGATCTTCATTAAATCTTTGTTGTAGTCTGGGATTAGACTTGATCTGTGTTTGCAAAGCTTGCTGTAAATGTCTGTAAAAAGGTTCTTTGTGAGAACCTTTTTAAATAAGAGCTTTAATAATACAGATGATTTAAAGTTGATAGTTGGATTTAATAAGGTTGTAGTAAGGCCTAAAAACTAACCAGACTATAACAAAGAGCAGTTTATTTAACAGTGATGGAAAATGATGAGATTGTAGCTGCTATGTCTTCACCTGAGTATAGAAGGGAAGTCACGTGGCACACTGGCGGTTGCACTTGTTGCTATGTATATCATATGCAGACTCATGAGGTGTCAACTCTGTGAGGGTGCTCTCTGGTCAGGGTTTTGGGTGAAAAGTCAAATGTTTAAAAGCGTATTAATTAAAAAAAAGTCTGCCTGACTGATTCAACCGAATGTAGAACTTTTTGTTTTGAGCCAAACCTCACAGGGAGAGCTGCAGTTTGTTGGTTGTAACTGTTGCCATCAGTGCTCTAAAATAAGAACATGGCTATAAAGTGCAGCGATGAATAATTATTTTTAATCTTTTTGCTCCTCCAGGCTTTGTTCAGTTCCTTCAGTACTACTACCAGAGCGGCTGCTTATACAGACTGCGAGCTTTGGGAGAGAGAAATCAGCTGGACCTCACAGTGGGTAAGCTATTTTTGATGATAACCATTTCAGTTGTTTGAGTCATCTGCAACACCATGTCTGGGTGGGGGAAATGGGGTAAAGGTGAGAGATGGGGGCAGTTGTTAACATCAGCGTGCAGGGTCACAGATGTCCCAACACGCTGGAGCACCGAGGACACAGATCTGCTTCCTCAAACGTCTCAAATGTCAAGCTGTTGAGCAGTGAAATCAGAATGAGAGCACTCCAGTCACTTGGGTCATGTTTTGTTTTGTTTTGTTTTTTGTTTTTCTGTCTCTGCAGAGGGATTTCAATCTTGGATGTGGAGGGGACTCACGTTTCTTTTGCCTTTTCTATTTTTTGGCCATGTAAGTTTTCATGTTTTTCTACTTGTATCTAATATAGAACTTCTATTGCTTGATTGCACTTTTCAGGAGGACTGCACAAGATCCTTACATTAAGGCATTAAGAGCATAAAATGACCAGGCGGTTTTAAAAGAAATATCAAAGAAACGTGTCTGTGCAGCAACATCATGAAAGATGATGCCTCCTCTTCTTTCACAGTTTTGGCAGCTGTACAACTCGGTGACCTTGTTCCGCTTGGCAAGACATGAGGATTGTAAGGAGTGGCAGGTAAGGATTGCATTGACAGTTCAAGTGCTTAAATGTCAAACCGACATGCTGAAGCAGAGCTCAAAGATAATTTTATATAAGAGGAAAATGTTTGAAACGCTTGTTTTAGGATCTCATTTGTACATTCCTCATGTATATTTGGTAGCAGTATACTTTGAATACGACCCCAAATGTGGACTTTAAAAGTTGTGTTTACAAATTCTGACTCTGATACCATCAGAGTCTCATCATCCGTCTCATTTCCTCTAACCTCTGACATGAAGGCTTTTTAACCTAGAGAAGTGCCGCTTACTGTATATTCTCGGTTTTCTGACCATTCTCTGTAAACCCTAGAGATGGTTGTGCGGGGAAGTCCCAGTCTGACACTAATAACTGTGCCATGTTCAGTGTCGCCTACAATCTGTTGAACTTTGCTCGCGCTGTGCCTGCATTTTCCTCATCACAGCAACAACTGTCAGCAAACACAAGTGTTAGGAAATAATGCGTTTTAGAACAGTCTTCTTCATTTTCGTGTCCTGTCTGAAAAGCCCACAGCTGCACATGCCATGACTTGTCTTTAAATGTAACCCTTTTTTTCTTCTTTCAGGTATTCATGCTGGCGCTAACGTTTCTCGTCCTGTTCCTGGGAAACTTTCTCACCACGGTAAAAGTCGTCCACCAAAAAGTTCAGAAAAACCCGGAGAAGGTCCAAAAAACTGACTGAGAATAACCTCAGCGAGGCATCTTCAAGGGCCAGTAATTTTGAAGCAACGCGCACAATCGCTTGATGGACTGAACAGAGTGTGATCAGGTCAAGAGACGACGAGGCTGAAGCCACCGTTTTCTCTCGGACTTTGACAGCAGCAGCAGCCTCCGGCCAAAGTTTCTAACAAAAATGTTTTTACATACATATGACTGTGTTGATGTTCGTATGAGCACTGCACAAAGTGACATTCACCTGATAGATTAGTCTCTTTAACCTGTATATGTGTGAGTGGAAAGAGTGTGTTTATTTGGGTGTTTGTGTCGGTGCATGAACTTTAACGGAGAGCCTCTGTTCAAATCATATGCAAATAATGAGGGAAGGTAGCATCGTTTAACAGAACAGAAAATAGTTTGCCTTTGAAGACCTAACGTCTGTCACGCACATACTTCATACTTCTGTGAAGTAATGATGATCAAAACGTCTCCCAAAAAAAATTGAACACTTTCAGTTTGAGGCTGTACTTTATCGTTTTGTCTCATCTCCCTGTTGTGTGATAATATTTTTACTGCTAGTATTTTTACTAGTCTTTAGATCCTGAAAATCTCAAATGTAGGTCCACAGCTTAAAGAAAAAAACAAACTGATACTTGAGTATTGAGAATTATCTGAAAGGGTGGAGGAATAAAATCCCTCTGCCGTCTCGAGTGAGAGCAGCTGCTCGGTCTTTACTGTTACGGTTTTGTTTCCAGATGAGTTGGGACTGCAAAGGGAGCGCTACATCATTTGTCTTTTTGAAAGCAGTGGTTTCGAAAGCCATAACTTTTTTTTTTTTTTTTAACTTTGTCTAAATCCCAAGAAGACGCAGATAACGTGAACTGTTGTTACATTTGGACGTTACATTTCATGTGGTCATTAACAGAATACTAACAAAGTGTTAAATGCACAAATCATGGTTTACTGATGGGGCAGCAACATGCTTGTGTAAAAGTAGCTTCAAGGTGAGCAAGCATTTCCTCACAAAGTTTAAATTTAGCGACACAGTTACTGTGCTGTGAGTTCCCATTTTGTTACATGTTGGAGAAATGTTGTGATTAAATGCTGCTATTAGCACCAGTACTGTAAGACTGATACTGAATTATGACTTTTTTTAAATGTATTCAATTATTTTTCTAATTCCAACCCACAGACCCATACACCCATTAAATATTTCAGTTAATTTATGGTGAGATCTTTCACTTTGCTTCACGTAGTTTTCTCTGATGCCTTACTTTTTATTCACGTGAGGGGGAGGGTGGGACAAAAAAACACCACTAGTATTGTGAAAATGGTTTCATTGATTGTGTCATGTCTTGTGCAATCATGCTCCTGGAGAGAATCTCGGTATCTGTGTTTTTTTTTTTTTTTTTTTTTTTTTTTTATTGAGGGAAATTGATCACATCTGATGTGATTAAAACACTTTGTCTTTAACACACAAAAAAATTGTACGTAGCTGTTTTTCAAGAATGCAGTTTGTTCCCTGAGTTTTTCATTCATGTGTCCGTTATGGTAAAATCAGCACCTGATTAGGAACAGTAACTCGTTTCTTGTTCTCACAGGTGTTCACTGTATTCATTACATTGTTTCAGTCCAACTTGTGATAAAAGCCTAAATAAACTGTGCAGCCGCTCTACGTGTTATGGTTTTTCAACTCTAGTGGGCGCTATTGGTAAAGCCTTCAGACTGACGGCCACAAAACAACCTAACAGTCATGAGTTGTTTTTTTTTTTTTTGTTTTTTTCTAATCCTTCACTCCTTTAGATTGTAAAAGCTACATCACAATACAAACAATAACTCGGTGCCTCCAATAAATATGTTTTTGGTAAAATAACAGTGCAAAAGTAGAAACAGTACAAAATTCCCCAGGAAGAAAAACATATATAAAAATACTAGACATTACATATGAAAGTAAAACCCTCCAAAAGAGGGTGTTTCAAGCTCCAGGTTGCAACTTGCAAAATTGTCTTTCCTGTTGTGTCATCAGTCATTTCCTTGTAACACTGAAGGAACATGTGCAGGCCCCCAACTTTCAATCTCTGCAGGACACTGAGCACAATCTGTCTCACTGAAGAAGAGGGTTCTTGTGGCTTTTTGTCCTTCACAAAATAACACATTTCTTCTTCCTCTTGTTATTCCTCTGTTTTCGGTTGAAGGCCAAAGCCATCTTCGTTGCTTCTCTGAAAATGTCTTCCACGTTCTCCTGATACTTCGCCGAGCACTCGAGGTAGAGCTCTGCGTTCATGTGCTGGCGAGTCTCCTCACCCTGGGTGAGGGAAAAAAATGAACAAAAATCAAAGCAAGATTTAGAAAAGAAAAGAAGCAAGAATTAGACTGTAAAGCTGCGAAGACAACGATCAGTAAAAGAAGAAGGAAAAAACATGTATCTGAAGGAGCTCTGTAGCTTTTAGATGTGGTGATGGGTTCTGGTTAATGTGCATGCTCTTGTATCCTGTAACATCAGTGAAAACATGTTTACAGAAATCGGTGAACGTCTACACGGTTCGTTTCTTACTTGCATGTAAGTGACATGAGCCAGATTCATGGCCTTCAGCTTCCTGGCACACTCTTTGTCCTTCCTGAGGTCAGTCTTGCAGCCAATCAGGATGACTGGCGTGTCCCGACAGAAGTGCTTCACCTCTGGGTACCACTAGGCAAACAGAATAAGGAGTTTAACGGTGTGATACAGTGCATGTCTGTTATTTCCCCCATTAGATTTTTGAATTATTTGGCATTACTCTGTTTGTTTGCAGCTCTGATTGGTCCTGTATTGTAATCCTTGCTCACATGAAGGCTTGCACAACATAAGAGTTAATAATATACGAGAGAATGCAAGCCAGCACCAACATACCAGGCGATTAATGATTAATCGTAAACTGGATCTTAAACAAAAAGCGAGAACGTTTGGGGACATTCCTGTGCCTGCATGTGTAACTTGGCTCATTGTTAACGCTTATTGTAAAATAGAAAAGGATCACCTTTATCAGGACGTTCTCATAGCTGGTTGGGTTTGTGACATCAAAGCAGACTAGAACCAGATTAGCTTCTTGGTATGAAAGTGGCCTCAGTCGATCATAATCATCCTGTCCTGAAAGGAGAAGGGCAAGAAATATGGGTTAGCCGATAAATGTAGAAGTGTGAATACGCCCATGCACTACAAAACTCTGTGTGTGCGTCTAAAGGAACAAAAGGACAAAGATTCTGCTTTAAATGCAACAGTCTAAACATAAAAATGCTACCAAGTTTATGGTAGATATAAGAAACCACATCCTGGCTTCAGTTTCCTCTGCAGCTGATGTAAGACACCCTACAGATAAGCTGACAGACCAGACTGCCGTGGCTTTTCCTGACAATAAAATGTCTTCTTAAAAAAGCTCTTCAGATAACATGGAAATGCGTTAAAACTGTCACTTTTGAGTCACACTACCCAATTTACGAATCTAATTTCGGTACTAGCAAGTCGACGCTGTAGAGCTGGCCATACGTGCTCTATTTAAAAACATATAAAATACTGTTATTAATATATGTTTAAATGGTTTGACGAAGCAAAAATACATAAAATTAGTCCATAAAATGTGTTGAGCGTCTAATCTGAGACTCTAGGTTTACTTCCAGTCAAGTTTTTGGATATTTACTTGATTGTAGGTGTTTCATTTGGTTTATTTACCCTATAAAAAACCCTCATATTAATAACTGCTTAGTACACTTATATTTGAGACGGTTCCTGAAATATGATGATGATGATGCTCTGACATGAACGTCAACCTTTACTACTTCCTTCTACAGTGTTTCTCAGAGCACGAAGATAACAACTGAATTCACAAGATGGGAGTGTGGTTGAACTTTAATATCTTAAAAACCAGAAAAATAAAAGGGTGTTTCTCTTCCTCTCGCTTGATAATCACATTAGATTAGATACAATACTTCTGTTTTATTCCACCCAGAGGACAAATAATGTGGCCACTGAGCTAAAAAATAAACCCTAATGTCTTCTCATACAATGTGGAATTTAAGTGAAGAAAAGAATCCTGAATCACAGAGATGATCGTTGATGTTTTTTTGGTCTTACCGGCTGTGTCATACAGGTTGAGCTTTATCTCTTTTCCTCCGAGAGTGATAGTCGTGGTGTATTTTTCGAACACTGAAGGTGCATACTTCTGTTTTTGACACACACAAAAAAAAGATTTTCAACTTTAAGAGACAGCGTCATGTTTATATATCCCTTCATTTATACCGATTTGAAGTGTTTCAGAGGTGTGCCCCATTAATCTTTGGAAAGGCAGCTTACAGTGCTGGGTGTGACAGGTTACAGTCACACATCAGAACTTTGTTAATAAATTCAGAAAGCTGTAATGAGTGAAAAGTGACACGGGAGCTCTTCTTACCTCTGGAAAATCACCTTTGGCATAAACCATCAGAAGAGATGTTTTCCCGCAGCCTCCATCTCCCACAATTACAATTTTAAGTTCATCTCCCTTTTTCGTGGTGCCGTTCCCAGCACCGTTTTGTGTCATCTCGCCTCCAAAGTGTCACGCAGGTGCTCCCTCCAGATTTAACTTAAATACATGACACAGCCTAGCGAGTCTATTTTTTGAAGGGTTGAGATGATTTACAGGGAGTGTCAGGCAGAGTGAGGAACAGCCAAGCCTCATGTTTTACCAGGTAGCTCACTCTGCTCACCACTTCCTGTTCCTGTCACACTGTCTGCCTCCAATTGACCCCCCACTTCTCTCCTCTCCTATTATGAGCCTGTTCACTGAAAGCATGCCGCTCTCTCGCTAAATTACACATGTGAAGCGACTGAGTCTGGCTGCTCCTACTTCCTCTACCGCAATGTGTTTGCGTATTTCATTTTCTGGGTGGGTACTCAGTCTGAAGCACTGCCCCCACTGACCGCGTGGCGTGTGTGTGTGTGTGCGAGGGATAACACTGAGAAATGCTCACTTTTCACGCTGATCCTACTGATGCAGGATCAGCAGGTTTTTGTTGACGCTGACAGCTGTCACTACAGAGGTTTCTAGACTCCTGCCTGTGGAGGTGTGAAGCATTGTCTTGGTGAGACTGAGTGGGTCACTGGGTGCACCCATCTAAATGTGAGCTTTTTCCAGGTAAAAAGCCTGTTTTGGTTATCTTTTCCACTTTCAGGCTCGAAAGATATATCAGTTGGAACCTTAAGGAAGCATGCAAGCAGCTTCCAGGTAGAATATTTAATATATCTGAGGAGAAAACAGAGCAACTGAGAACCAGCGCTTCCAGATTAGACAAAAATAACTGTATATTACTTTAAAATTAAAGTGTTTTCTGTACCATGTGATCGTTTTGAGTCCTCAGCAGGATGTGAGTAATGCTTCTCTGCTGTGACATCACAGATGGTACCATCAGGACAAACTATTTTCTCTCTTCCCAGGGTGCAGTTTATGGATGTGGGGTTTTTTGGTCTTTTTTTACAATGTGATGAATCTTTTCAAGGGCGTGAGGATTTTTTTAAAGTTTATTTTTGTATTTTTCAGTGTTTTGGGTGTATTATCTTGTCACAGGGGTGAGTGTTACAAACTAGAGCTAAACACTGATATGGCTAGATATTAAAAGACACACACAGCAGAAAGTGTGAGAAAGCAGGTTTGGGAACGTGTTTCATTGGCAGTGTAGATGACTGGTTATCAGTGACTGTGGGTGTCGGGAGAGAGCAGATCACAGGGAACAACCATATGATCACAAAACGCCAAACACTGCATTTCCCCTGCCATAAAGGCACTTCAACATGCTGATGTAGACTAAAAAGTCAAATTAAACCCAGGGGTGTTTAATGATATGGTTAGCTGGATCATGGAAGTGCTGAAAATGTGAGCAACCTGTCCCTTTAAGAGAAAAAGCTGACACCCTTCCTCCATTTCAAAAATGTAATTCTTAAAAAGTGAATAAATTGGCACAAAATAAACGTGTTTCTACTCAAAATTCCTCCAGTAATCTCACCCCACAGCATGTGAAACATCCCGTATATTGTGTCATCACAGCTAAGACACACTTTTAAGGATGGGCCCAAAAATTCAACAAAGTCTCCTTTTAGTTTCCATAACAAGAAAACAATAAAATTAATGCATAGTCTATTTATTTCATCATCTCACAAACACACACGCACACACACAGACAGACAAGAGGCAATAAAACTTGCAATGAGAGTATGTTACAGATCATTATGTGGAATAGTACAGCAATACACTACACATGCAAATATTTAAGAGCTAAGAAGAAGAAATCTGGCTTGGTTTTTTTTTTTTTTTACAGTACCAAGCAATCTCTGCAGGGGGACGAGGGGAAAAAATCCTTGAAAAAGCCAACTGTGCCCATAAATAATGAAAAACACGACTCCGAGGAATGCTTGATTTGATTCAGTCCGTCAGGATTTAAAGCTGAAAGTACAAAATCCATAGAAAATAGACACAGCACTGTACCTGTCAGTTTGGTACAGTATTTAGCGCAATAGATTTGAAAAGAAATATGTTGAATAAGTTAATTTTTTTAAAAGTGCTTGATTGACTTACAAGGTGTAACTGGCAGTATAACATATGGCTTAAAAGGATATTAAATTGTTCTTACATATCCACACGCATACAGCCCATTTTCATCAGTTAATAAACAAAGAACAATTGTTAAAATATTATCACTCCGAAGAGAAAGAGACAGCTGTCCTGCAGGGGAAAAAGGCCAGTCCTCTCTGTGTGGAATATTCCAGACTGTCAGCGGCAGCGCTGAACGGGCACAACCCACTCGGGAAGCTTTTTTTTTTTTTTTTTTTTTTTTTTTTTTAAACAAAAGAAAAAAGAAAAAACAAAAGGCCTATAAGTAACCCAATTGGTGTGGATTTCATCGCAAATCCATCTCCAAAGTAATGTCACATTTTCACTTTTTTGTTGTTTGTTTTAAACGCATCCATAAAACCCTCTACATAGCTGTAACCGTGGGCTGGCTGTGAGCAAGGAGAAGCTTAACATAGAGAGAGAGAGAGAGGGGGGAAGGGTATTGAAGCCCTGTGACCTGAATGCGCGCACCCGGCAGCTTAGAGCCGGCAGTTGATAAGAAGAAAAACAGGCCTCTGACACGCACACTGACACAGACAGTGAAAGACTGCACCATTTAACTAAAGAGGTGTATCTAGAGACCCTCCCGCGCCCCATCCATTTTACGTACGTGAATAAAGACCCTCCCCTTCTGTATATTTAACTCCTTCACCGAAAAAAAGAGGTTCATATCTTGTTTGTCTAATCTGGTAAAGCAGCCGTTGATCCGCTGGACTTTGAAGCGAGAGATCACGCGCACGCTGCGTGCTATTTTCGCCTAGATACCAAACAACAGAGCTGCCGCTGCAGTGGATTCTTCGTGACCTTATATGGCAACGGTGTGTAGGAGGGGGGGAGGGGGTTCCAACGAATGCGCTCGAGCTCTCGGCGCGAGTCAGCCTAGCAACCGACCGCCTGACTACGCCGGTTTTATGAAAGTTTCCTTCCTCACACGCAGTTGTCGTCTTTTTCTTCTCTTTTTATATTCGTGTAAAAACAGCCACCATTTTGGATTAAATAAATAAAAAATAATCACCCCCCAGTGGCGCTTCGTGTGGTTACTTCCTGCTGAAATTACCCTCGGATTAAAAAAAAAAGAAAAAAAAGAGCCGCTCTCCTGAGCCTCACCCAGTTATGGCGCAGCAGCTTTTTCACGGCACAGTGCTCTCCTTTGTCTGTAAAGAAGCCATTTTGAGACAGAGAACAGCAGAGAAAACCACTGAACAAGTGTTGCCTACATACCACTAAAAAGGTCTCTGTTTGGAGAGGGGGAAGCAGTTTAAAAAACACAAGATTTCTTCCCATAAGATTCTTTTTTTGTGGCTCGTTTAAGACTTGGATTACATGTTTTGAATACTACCTGTAAGTTTGCAATATCATTAAAAATGTGGGTTACAATTACTCCTTTTTCCCTTTTTTAACAATTACGCTGAAGTCATTTTGTATCAACTATTTCTTTGATGTCTGCTCTCTTATTAATGTAGACATATAAAGCTGGCAAATTGAGTGAAATAGCTCAAAAATCCATTACCTGTCCAAAACATTATCCTTGCAGTTTTAAGTGAAGTGTAGATCAGCTAGAAATGTCGAAAAAAAAGCAAGAGAGGCTATTATCGACTGCAATCCTGTCTTCAGGGAGAGAGAAGAGATGGTTTTGCATATTGCCCACACAGATGATGCTTGAAGATGCATATTCGCTGGCTGAGAGAGGCAAAGCTACCACTGATCAAAAAAAAAAGTTCTCAAAAGAGCTCTCTTTTCGTGCTAATGGATTCCTTCCTTTTCAGGAGACGCATTCCCACCCCTTATTAATGCCATTATTAGAGGATCCGAAGATGGAGCTGAAAACATTCCTCCTGCCCCTGCGTTTAGGCCTGTTAACTGCTGAGGTAAATATTTTCACCCTGAAAGTTTTCCCTCCATCTCTTTAATCTGAGGTTGTGTTTTTAAAAGAAAAAAAAATCGCTGTAGAAGCTGTTAAAAAAATAAATAATTAAAAATGGTGGTGGTGATGGGGGACTTCCTAAGTGGGCTTCTTTCTAAATTTAAATTATGCCCTTGAAGCAAGGTCAAGTCGACAATTGCACATTTGGCTCTTTCTTAGGTGGACAGCACAAACCTAGTCGATTCAAGCTGTCTCCACAGTTGCAGTACAGGGCACAACAGGAGACACCAGGGTGTTTAAAGCGTTGCTGTTGTGAGAGGAAAAGTGGGAGAAGTTGTTAATCAGAGCAAATGGATTATCAGTCAACAAACTATTTAACAAGTGGCCATTAGGTCTCCGTGGCCTGCTCCTCAGTCATCTGAGGAGCACTGATGCTACAAACCCTGCACCTCTAGCCGTGTATGTTTTAATGTCAGCATGCCAGTGGACATATTTTTTTTTAAACAAAGCTGCAGCATTTTTATGTGATCACATAGCTCAAGTAGACAAAAGTGACAGACATACTTTTAATAACAGTAACTGCATGCCTCACATTTTACATTAATTAGTTAAATTTAAAAATAAATTATGATAAAAGACTTGAACTTACTCATTGCAACTCATATCCTACAAGGCCATAAGTGCAATGCCAGCAAGCTGCCATTGCACATTTTGTCACTTTGTGTTTTTTTTTCCCCCACCCCAACCTCTATCATTTTAAACATCTCCAAAAGCATAAAGCTGTTTATTCACAACACTTTTGGTTTCTTTTCACTTAAGAAATATAAATACTGGTATATGGGTGTGCCATGACCTAGTTAAGACAAAGATGGATTCCAAGGCAGAGGAAAAAAGGCTCAAAATGTCACGGGGTAATTGCATCCAGCACATTCTCTTCCTTCTTCTCAATCCTTTAAAAGGAGCAATCATAGTTTTATCATAGTCCGTGAGAGATGAGGAAATCAAATGTAAGATCCCTTTGGAACAAAGGAAACCCATATAGGCCATTGAGTCCTGTTTAAGGAAAATGGCTGCCGAGAGCGCTCAGCCCCCTCTCTCTGCTCTCTGTTGAAGGACTCCTGAGCCGTGCCTCTAATAGCAGACGGCTCCTCTGCTGCTGCGCTCTGATTGGCTCGTCGAGCTACCGCTGTTAACCAGCCAATTGCCCGAGCACTGCAAACAGCACCAGGCAATGTCAAACAAAACCCAGCTTGTCCGATAGCAACGCACCTCCACTGAATTAATTCACAAACTAAGAGAAGCACAGTCAGGTTTATTATTATATAAATAAAAGCGCCACCGTTTTTTTAAAATGCTAGCATAACATTAATAATTTTTTAAAAAAGAGGACAAATGGGGAACATACGCGACGGTTTGGCACTAGTTTGTTGCTGTAACCGCAGCGTTCCAACGGTTATATAGCCGGGTAGCGAAATCGCGCTGCCAGCCAAGCGAGTGTTCGTATTAAAATTCCAATTCCCGTGTTTGACATTTTTATATTAGCCGCCATCACCAGTCGCCGTAATGACTCTTTTACCCTAAAATATCAACCGACATGTCCTGAATTTACAAACGGCCGCAATACCGCACAGAAAAGCTCGCCACCAAAGCAGTTTTATTAGCCCTTTAGTGGCAGTTAAGAAGATATTACCCCCTGTGTCTGCCTTGTGTTTGCCAGTTAGGTAAATACAGCCGGTAGATTCAACACTATATGTCGTTTAGAGGATTTTTGAGACACTAAACTATCGCCAGACCTCATTCAGTCGCGGATATAAATGGGAGCGTTTCTTTGTGGCCCGCCTAAAAACACTTTTATTTTATTGTAAGGCTAATGCAGCGTTAAATAAGCTGCGGCCATGGAGGCAAGTTTGTAACGAAAGTGCCGTTGGAGGTGGGCAAGCCTAGCGGTGTATTGTGGGAGAGACAAGCAGCTACAGACCAGAGGCACACAATATGTGTTGGCTCTCGCCGAAAAGGAGGCAGTATTCTTTAAGCTAAATCATGTAATGTAAGCGGCGAAAGGAAAGCGATTTCGTCTTTTCATCAATTAAAAAGAAAACAACACTCGATCGGACGAACCATGTCCAAGCCAGGGGAGAGGAACAGATTGAACGAAGACCATGGCAGAAAGCAGAGTTCAAGTAAGCTTGTTCTTTTTTCCTCTTTCTCCAGCCCTCCTAATGCCTGTTTTCCGTAAGTGGGATATACGCTAGATCCCATTTTTCGCTCTCGCTTGGGGTTACCCCCGCCACCGAAGTCATGCATCTGTAACGTTTGGCTGTTTTAAAGTGTTGGAGGAGGTGGAAAGGGGGGAGGTTTTGCTGGTAGGAGAACCGTGCTTAGCGCTTGGCTCCCGATAACGTTAGCTCTCCTCTCCTTGTCGCTGCCTGTCGTTTCAGGTTTGGCGAACGGCATGGACAGTCATCCCGTCTGCGGCTCGGCGGAGAAGCGGAGTCACCACTGGAGAAGTTACAAGTTGATAATCGACCCGGCGCTAAAGAAGGGATCTCACAAGCTGTATCGCTACGATGGACAGACTTTCAGCATGCCCGTAAGTGCCGCATTTGACGCGGCGGAGCGGCTACAATAGTAACCGAGTAGCCGACCTCCATGATAGGTTACAATGTGGCTGTGCTGGCCGTGGGTCGGTCACGGGCACGTTCAGCATCTTGAACACGGTGCCCGGAGGTGTTCGTGTTGATTCACCGACGCAGGACAACTTTGCAACAAGTTAGTAGCGTGTGGAGCTGTGAATGGGATGGATAACGGCATTGTGTGTGTGTGTGTGTCTCTCCCCCCTCTTCTCCCACAGAACCCCGGGATACCACCGGTGGACATCGTCAGAGACCCCAGGATCGGTCGTCTGTGGACTAAGTACAAAGAGACGGACCTGCCGGTGCCAAAATTTAAGGTATTCACTCTGGCTTGAAGATCGATGCCACACTTTTCCTTGCGGATACGGGGTGCTGTCAAAAGTTGCAGACACACCCCCCTCTCACTCATCTCCGGGATGCGAAGTGAAAATGTGCCTGTCGGGGACCAAAATAATACGCTCTGCTCTGATGCATGCCTGCATTTACGGACTCGACCGAGTGCATCAACGCGATCTTTGAAACTTCTCCTAGCAGTTGTTATCTCAGCTGTCAGAAATGACCCTCCACACACGCGGTGCAACATTAACTCCTGTCATTCTTCTTCCAGATCGATGAGTGTTACATCGGCCCCGTGCCTCCAAAGGAGGTGACTTTCGCCAGGCTCAACGACAACATCAAGGAAACATTTCTTACCGAGATGTGCAAAAAATTCGGAGAAATCGAGGAGGTCGAGATCCTGTACAATCCGAAGAACAAGAAGCACCTGGGAATAGCCAAAGTTGTTTTCGAGAGTGTGAAAGCCGCCAAAGTGGCCGTGCAGTCGCTTCACAACACGTCTGTTATGGGAAACATCATCCACGTGGAGCTGGACCCGAAAGGTAAACAAGAGCTTGAGCTTGCTTTAAAAAAAGGGAGAAAAAAAAATCAGAATCATATGTGTTATAAGAATCGGGAGCACAAAAATATGACAAGTTAAGTGTTTCCTTTAGGGTGACAGCGTTCACGTGTGCACATTTACGTGCGTTGCCTGGTTACGTGGATAATTGAATTCATTCATTGAATATAAGCCTGCTCCCACAAGCCCAGAGCTGACGGTGCTGTGCACTCCCACTGTGCATAATTTCAGACCTGCAAACAAACACAAGCCAATCTGTCCGAGTCCTCTGTATTTTAAATTGTTTGCATTTAACTTAAAACTAAGAAAAGAAGTTAGTTTTTCAGTTGTTAACACTGTTTGAATTCCATGTCCATGCATGTTCTGTCTTGTTATGTTTTTTACTGATGCAAAACAGCAACTTGAATGCATCTAAAGATACCACTTTAGCAGTTTTGCTTATTATTTAATGATGTAAATATTGGCAAATATTTTGACTCAGAGCTTGCACTGTTTTCATTGTCCGTAGTAATGTCTATATCTTAAAGTATTACCCCAAATTGATGCATTTTTTCCCTAAGTGTGATTGATGTCCTTTTAAGAAGTGCAGTTAGGGTTTGCTTTTTTTGAACAATATGCTAAAGGCATGCATGCTTTTTTTTAAATTAAAATATGCTGATCAGTGGTATTTATCCCAGAACATAATGACATGTCGCTGCTTTAAAATATTTAGTTTGGAGTTCAGCTACTGGAGAATAATCACTGTCACTTAAATGATGCCCGATGAGGTCTGTTGGCTTTGTAAACCTGGCATCAGACCCAGACATGTTTACTGTTCTGCAGGTGAGAATCGCCTGAGGTACTTCCAGCTCCTGATGAATGGCAGCTACACTCCACGGACGCTGCCTGTTGGTGGAGAGGAGGCCAGAGAAGTTTCCCCTCGAAGCCTGGCAGAAGCCTTACTGGTAAAAAAACAAAAAGAAATAAAGCTTAGGTTGTGTAGTTTAGAGTTAAATAGTAATTCAGTTGTAGTTTTGTGCTCATTTGTTGAAGGTCAGTTTGGAGGAACTGTTGCACACTCTTGTGTAGATGCTTTATTGTGCTTTGTAGAAATGGTTCAAGATACACCTGAGCAGGAGCTCAACTTAAAGTCAGTCAAACCTGTGGCTTTGTATCTTGAGATGTCCTCACACTGCTGAGCTACCAGCTTGCTATTTTGATTTTAAAAAATCTTAGTTGCTTCAGTTCTTTGAGAAACTGATTTAAAGAATCTTCTTGAACCTAAAGATTTTCTCGACAAAATGCCCAAATTAGAATTTGCCTCTAACAATTTCATATTTGTGTCCTCTAAGGCTTGCGAGCCCATCCGCAGGTTATCAGAGAGCGGCGTGTCTGCTGGGGGAGGAACATTGCCACCCAGCAGTTCCTCCACCCCCCTGACCTTGGAGACCGGCTACTCCAGCCTAAGACAGGATACGCCACAATCCCAGGGAACCCCTCATACCCCTCGCCAGGCTGGTACGCCCTTCTCTCAGGACTCTAGTTATTCCAGTCGGCAGTCCACGCCTGCCTACCAATCCAGCCGTCCTGAGAGCTCCGGAGGTTACAAATCTCGCCGACACGAGAGTAAATTTCAGGATGCGTACAACCGGAGACCGGAGAGGCCTCAGTATCGCAGCAACATGTATCGAAGTACGCCTGAGCAGCCTCCTTTCAAACAGCACCAGCTCACACCACCTGAACCTCCACCTTCCACCACTTCTTTCAACTACACAGCGCCTCCCCCCGCTACACCGAACTTCAAGTCTGCTTTCTCACCCTACCAGCCCCCTTTGCCCCCTGCGTTCCCTCCAGCAGAACCAGCTTTCCATCACCCAGCCCAAAGGGAGGGTGAATACCTCCGACCGCCAGAGCCGCCTCTGACGGCTGCTGTTGACTTTTTGCCCGCCAAGGAGCGACCACAGACTCCTCCGATCCCAGAGCCTCCACCACCAGAGCCCGCTCCTCATCCAACCACCCCTCCTCCTCAAACACCAGAGCACTGCCCTTCACCCGGTTCCCCCATTCTGGATCCAGAGCGGAACAGCCTGGATTCTCGCATTGAGATGCTGCTCAAGGAGAAAAGGACAAAACTGCTGCCGTTCCTGGACGAGCGGGACTCGGACAACGAGGTGCGAATGGAGGGAAGTCCGATTTCCTCCTCGTCCTCGCAGCTATCCCCAATCCCCCCTTACACAGGCGGCTCTCAAGGTGGTCAGCAAAATTCCCGTCCCTCCAGCACAGGTTTGGAGGACATCAGCCCCACGCCACTGCCGGACTCGGAAGATGAAGAGCCAATTCCCGGGACTGCCTCACTGATCAAGAGAATCAGCTCTCCTGTCCACGAGAAAGAGAAAGAAGGATCTTTGGGAGGCCACTCTCCCGCTGAAAAAATGGACACGGTAAAGCAAATATTTGTTTTTTTAATACCCTGATATTTGTGTCCAAATAGCGCCATATTTACCCGCATGCTTGTCACATTTGACAAGAAACAGCGCACAGGTGTGTGCAGATGCTGCTTCAATTACCTCTCATTAATGGCACTGATTAAGTTGATGGAAGCGCGGTGCTGATGTTTACGCGCAGCTGTGAATGACAGTTACACAGAGGACGCAGGAAGTCGGGTCTAGTTTCAGTGTGCGGCGGTAGTAGTAAACCTTCCCTTTTGTTTCATTCTTTTTGTTCTGCTTTGTAAAGGAAATTCCGGTTTCACAGCAAACCATGCTTTAAAAAGAAAATAGGGGCCATACCAAAAAGGTGTTTGCTCCTCCAGTTTACCACTGGCACTTTTATTTATTTATTTTTCTGCAAATGAAAAATTAAGAGTAAAGCACCTGTAACCTTCTGATGAAGCGTGTTTGTTTGCCTCATGTGCGCACAAGCACTCCTTGTAAGGCGCAGGTAAAAGAGTTGCAGTAAGTTATGAATGAAAAGCTTTCGGTGCAGCCTTACAAGTGCCTTCGCATTCATGGGAAGACAAACCACCTCTCTTTGTTTTAAAGTCGCAGTAGCACCGTCTGGCCTGTCAGGTTGCGTTTCTACACAGCGTGCTGCAAGGAAGAATAACAGCCTCTCTGCTGTTGGGGAATTGAACACTCTTGTTTCCTCTTTCTAACACTCGCCGCACACGCTCACATGGACGAAAAGCACGGTTTGGCTGTTGGCCCCATTCAGCACGCCACATTTCCTGGTTTAGCTGAGCCTGGCAGTCAGGATTGGCCGAGGCGTCTCTGTTCTCATATTTCAAGTTATCACAAAGCAAACAGTACAAACAGGTCATTTGGGTAACAACGCCACTCCCATGCTGAGCTTTCCCTGCTCGGTTTCATTTCTGCAGCAGCTGAGACTAAGACTTACGAAATAAAACAGAACAGATGAGAGTTCAGTGCTCAGATGTTTTTCAGAGTATTGCATTCGTGTTTTGCACTGCGGTGCTTTTAGTTTGGTGCCTAAGCAAACATCTCGGTTTGGTAACACGCTGACCGAAGACTCGGGTCAGCTGTGTTTGACTGTGACTGAACTTTGAACTCAGACCAGGTGTAGAATCATTTAGTGCTCTTATTTTGAAGGTGCCGTGAGTCCAAAATAATATTTGGTACAGTCTGAAGTTTTCCTGTAGCACATCCATGAGGGCAATAAAAGAGAGTTGGCACCGAATGCCTACTGAGATTTGTTGGTTTTCCTTTTTTAAATGTTGACAAATGTAACATTGCAGAACCAGTGTTTTTTGTTTTGTTTTGTTTTGTTTTGTTTGTTTGTTTTTTGGTGTATCCCGAGAAATAATTCCTTTACTATCATTATGTTTCATTCAAACATCTCAAACATTTCCACACAATGCCCAGCACTATTTATATTAAAGGGGCCGCCACATTTCTTAACTCGAGGTATACTCGTTTTGACCTCATTTTAAGGTCTTCATAAGAAAATAACATTTAGTCAGGTGTCAGGTGAAAAAGGGCAGGTGATTGCACAGTCCTGACAGGCTGTCCTGTCTCCACACAGGGTCAACAGTCATCGGGAGAGGATATGGAAATCTCAGACGATGAGATGCCCGGGACTCCGATCACAAGCGGAGAGTGTGGCAAAGGCATCGTCGTGAACTCTGCCGTGTCCCCGATGCAGACCATGGCCATGCATCCTTCCAGCTACCACCCCCTGTCCCACCAAGCCGGCTTTGCCATCCCGCATCACCCCCTGGCCCCTCACCTGGCCGCCCATACCGGAGTGCCTCACCCCATGCTGCCGCCCATGGGTCCCTACCCTCCAATGCCGGTGGTGCCTATGGATCTGATGAGCTGCTTCCGGTGGGAGCAGTGGAGCACGATTCCGATGTCCTTCCAGATGCAGCAGCAGATGCTGAGTCGCATGGCTCAGACCAGAGGGCCCTATCCCTATCCACATTTTATGGACAATGGCGCTTCCGGACCTTTCGGGGGACCCTATGCACCTCTTTCCATGGGTGCTACACCTGCAGGCAGCACAGGGGCACCTGGACAACAATGGCAGCATCCCAGTTTACCAAAGTTCAACCCTACCGTTCCTCCTCCTGGATATGAGACTAAAAAAGAAGATCCCCACAAGGCCACTGTTGATGGCGTGCTCCTGGTCATTGTCAAAGAGCTGAAGGCCATCATGAAGCGGGACCTGAACCGCAAAATGGTGGAGGTTGTGGCTTTTAGGGCCTTCGATGAGTGGTGGGATAAGAAGGAACGTTCTGCTAAGGTAAGCTATCACGAGCTCCAGCGGGAAAATCCGCATGTACTGACTGCTTATTGTACTAATTTTGAATTACGATCAGTTAAATAGTGAAACAAAATTAGATCCATAGGATATGAATTAATTATACGTACCAGAGGCCACAGACTGCAGTGACATTAATGTTGGATCATGTGATGCGTTTTGCAGATTATTAAGGAGAGTAATGAAAAGGCAGCTCTGCACATTTGCAGCTGATTTTCCTGTTTGTGGTCCAGCGTGCTTACGCAGCGAGGAGATTTGCATTAATACGAGATATTATTTTGACAAGTATCATAATGAATTCATCTGATGTGGTAATGTATTGTTATGAATTCAGGAACAGCTGAAGAGGTCAGGCGTTTCATCTTGTAAATTAATTAATTAATTTTTTGTTTAAAATCACTTAATTCATTTGCATTTTTGTGCCCGTTGATTGGATAAAACAAACAATCAGAGGATGAACAAGTAATTTAAAATCCCTTTTTCATTGATCACTGAGGAAATCTGACTGAGCTACTTTTTGCTGTTCATGGTAATGAGAAAAACAGGGTTTCATTTAGTTGACATCTGTCTTTCCAAGGCGTCTTTGACTCCAGTAAAAGGCACAGAAGGGAAAGAAGAAGAGAGACCTAAACCCAAAGAGACGATTGGTTCAAGTCTCCTTGAGAACTGGAACAAGGGTGAGGGGCTGGGCTACGAGGGAATGGGCCTGGGAATCGGGTTGCGAGGAGCCATCCGCTTACCCTCCTTCAAGGTATTAAGATTTCTACATTTTTTACTGAACTGTAGAAGGAAGCATCATCTGCACCAGGTGTTTAAAACGGTGCATGTTGTGCTCAGGTCAAACGGAAGGACCCTCCTGAGGCTGCAGCTGCAGGCGACAACAAACGAGCCCGACCCTCCACGCCTGTGGACGACGAACTGGAGGACGAAGGTAACCCTCCACCGTTTACACTCTCACTCGGTCCTCCATGCGTGCAGTTCTCTTTCAAAAGCCGATTTATCTTTTGGTAATTTTCTGTCAGACCGGGAACGAGACCAAGCTGAGCTCCCCTCAGATGATTCCAAACTAGATGGCGACGGCACGTCGGCAAAGAGACGCCACTCTCGACCGCTTGAGCTGGACAGTGAGGGAGAGGAGGAGGTGGACACCTCAGGGAAGGAAGAGTCACTGTCTGACAGGGAGGAAGAGCCTGGTAAAATGGAGGTTGTGGAGAGGCTGTCGCTGGGCAAAGTAAGTCGCCACCAAAATGAAAGGGGGGGGAAAAAAAGCAGCGAGTGGCATGTACAGAAAGTTTGTGTGTATCATAAACATTTTTTTTCCGATCTCTCCCAGGAGAGTGGTGATGAGGAGGGCGAAGGTGAAGATGAGAGAGACTCATCCAGTGAAAGCTCCTCATCAGATTCGTCTGATGATGGTACTTCAGATATTTGACAGAAACAGCTGGTTGGCTTTATTTTTTTTAATGCATTTCCAGTAGTTATTCATTTGTTTTTGCCTCTTTTCTTACAGAAGCTGAGAGTTCGTCTTCCTCCAAGGCCAGCTCAGACTCCTCGTCAGAAAGCTCCGACTCCTCTGACTACGAGTTAAGCTCGGAAGAGGAAGACGACGATGAGGAAGACAGGGAGGCAGCAGAAGATGCAGTGGTTGACGGCAAAGATGCCGCGACCTCCTCATCTTCTTCATCCTCTACATCTTCATCTTCTGAGGATGAGGAGGAGGGGGAAGAGGCAGAGGCTAAGCCTCCGAGCTCTCCTGCAGTACCGCTCCCAGAGGTCAAGGAGGAGCACATACGCAGACCTCCCAGTCCTGAGGAGCCGTCAGCAGAGGACCTGAAGCCACCATCACCTCAACACATCCCTGGTAAATGTTTGCTCCCATGTCTGTAGTCTAGCGTGCATCACTTCAACAAAAAGCATTTCTAATTTTTAAAATGATGCTGTCAGAGGTTAAATGAAAATTAGAAAAGGAAAAAAAACCTGTTTCTTGTCTTTCAGTCAAAGAGCGAGACATCAGTGACAGCCACATTCCTGCAGTGAAGTCAGAACATCAGGAGCATGTAGCAAACCTTCGACCACCCACACCCACAGGCGTCCTGTTTGACAGTGACCAGGAGACAAAAGCAAAAGGTAAAGCAGAGCCTGAAGATGTAGCCAGCACCCCTGGTCGTTTAGCCTCCTCCCAATTAGATTCAAGCACAGGTCTTCCCAAATCGGCCTCCGCATCTGTAATGCACCTCCCTCTCCCTCCTCACCCGGCAATAGAAGGCCGATCCCTTCTCCATCCGCCCCCAGGCCCCCTGCCCGACTTCCCTCAGCGGGCCCGGCTCCCAACAGATGAGGATATCCCCCGCACGCCCGGCAGGGACCTCATGGAGCGTGCCCGAAGTCTGGGTAAATCCCAGAGCACCGACACAGTGCCCAACACACCAGGCAGTGATGCTCCGCTCACGGGCAGCAGTCTGTTGCTTAGCTCCCCTCACATCCCTGGTAGTCCTTTCTCCTACCCTGCTCAGTCCCCTGTCCTTAGCGCTGGAGTGCCCCGTACTCCAGGAAGAGACTTAACATTCGCCCCCGTCTTCCCTGACCCTGCAGCAATTAATAGGAAAGTGTCCTTGGAGAGCTTGGATGATAGACCAGTTTTTAAGGAGCCGCACATCAGCGCTGTGCCAGGCCAGGTCCTGGCAGCTGGCACAGAGCACTCAGTCAGCATCCCTGAAGATCTACCTACTGGTCTCTCTCTAGATGTCCCTGTGCCGTCCGATGTCACGCCGTTGAAGAAGAAACCTGGACGACCCAAAAGCAAAAAGCTGCCAGCGGCCTCTGCGGCTGATGAGTCTTTGGAGCTCTCATCCGAGTCCATCCATCTGCCTGATGAAGCACATCTCGGAGCTCTCTCTGTACAGACGATCTCTGCACGGTCCCCCAAACACTCAAGCCTGGACTTCCGGGAAGGAGAGGTGGAGCCTCAGACCGTGTTACCTGATGAAGACAACTTCCTGACCTACAAAGACGAGGCACCCACAGTGGTCTCAAAGCCGGCACGAAGGACACGGCGGCCCTGGGATGAGATCCTGCTGGGAAGCCTGTCTCCTGTCACCACGCCTCCGCGGCCATACTTCACCCGACGCTCTGATTTTGAGGAGATGACCATCCTGTATGACATCTGGAATGAAGGCATAGACGAGGAGGACATACGGCTTCTGCAGATCACCTACGACAAGATGCTCCAGCAGGACAACGGTAACGACTGGCTCAACGACACGCTCTGGGTCAACCATCCTCATATCCTTTACTGCTCAAAAGTCAATGATCAAGTCTCTAATTTACATCACAGAGAGAAACAACATAAAACAAGTTGTTATTAAAGGTTTTTTCTTTCTTTTTTTGTAAATCAAATTGTATTGCACTGTATTTCGAACAGCAGCACCCTCTGGTGGTGAAAAAGAGGAACTTGGCAAATTTTGAGTCAGGGTTCAAGGATATTTGTGGCTTTCTGGAATAATTTTAAAGGTGTTTTTAGTCCCTTCCTTGACTTCCCTGCACCTACTAACATCCCTGGAGTGAAGAAAAAGAGGCGAGATGATGGCATGAGGGATCACGCTACGGGCTGCGCGCGAAGCGAGGGATACTACAAGATCGACAAGAAGGACAAGATCAAGTACCTTCAGAGCACGCGGCTGCAGTCGGAGGAGCCGCCGGTTGACACACAGGTGGGCAGGACGTGTGGATTGTGATGGTGTGTGTAACAAAACCTTGCTGTGGGTGAACACGTTTAACTTCTCCCTGTCTCTGCAGGGCATGAGTATTCCTGCGCAGGTCCACGCCTCAACCAGAGCTGGCTCGGAGCGGCGTTCGGAGCAGCGGCGCTTGCTGTCCTCTTTTGCGTGTGATAGCGACCTGCTCAAGTTCAACCAGCTGAAGGTAAATATTACGGAGGAGAACCAGTGCAGAGGTTGCCCTATTCTACAGGTTTTACCAGCAGACAGTTTAAAATGTTATCAAACTTCCTGTGACACCCCATCGTTTGTCTCTTGCAGTTCCGTAAGAAGAAGATCAGATTCTGCAAGTCGCACATCCACGATTGGGGTCTGTTCGCTATGGAGCCCATCGCTGCTGATGAAATGGTGATCGAATATGTGGGACAGAACATCAGACAGGTGAGAGGCAGACGGCTGGTTTGTGTAATGTGGGTTTTCTGCATGTATGTAAACAGTTTATTATGTTTTTAACCTACTTTTATGTGACTCAAGTGTATCTGATTAGGTGAAAGTATAGAAATAATGCAGTAACCATTCCTCAGGTTAGTCCAGGTAACTAACAATTTCGACTTCACAGAAGCCAGAGGTTTAGGTTGTTAAGCTCTTCACCAGTGGTTTTAAGGAGTGGAGCTGTTAATATGTTCACGGGGTATCAGCAGATATCTGCAGTATTAACATAACATCTAATGATCGACGTTCTTGTCTGGCAGGTGATCGCGGACATGAGGGAGAAACGCTACGAAGAAGAGGGCATCGGCAGCAGCTACATGTTCCGTGTCGACCACGACACCATCATAGACGCCACCAAGTGTGGCAACTTTGCTCGTTTCATCAACCACAGCTGCAATGTAAGGCAACATCTGCATGGGGGAAAAGGTTTAGCAGCACGAATATAAAAAAGAAAACTTGTTCTTATGCTCTTCTTCTTTCTTTTTTTTCTCCCCTCTCCTCCCTCTTGCAGCCTAACTGTTATGCGAAGGTCATCACTGTGGAGTCTCAAAAGAAGATTGTGATTTACTCCAGGCAGCCAATCAACGTCAACGAGGAGATCACGTACGACTACAAGTTCCCCATCGAGGATGAGAAGATCCCCTGTTTGTGTGGGGCAGAGAACTGTCGGGGAACGCTGAATTAACGTCAGAAAAAATGGTCTCCCCCAGCTTCTCTCTAAGCTCACCCCAAACTCGGCGCAGACTCTGGGTTTGAAATCTCGGATCAGGAGGAACGGAAGAAGGAAGGCTTCGTTTGGGAGCGAGGAGAAGAAAACCGGCAAGTCACCCGGACAGAGTTCAGCTACCTGTCCGGCCCTCTTCACATAATTAACTCTAGATTGTTTACGAATTATGGTGCTCTTAACATACAAATTAAAAAAACAAAAAAAAAAGAAGAAGAAGAAGAAAACTTCTAGTTTTTTATGTGCAAACACTTGACTTGCGGGTGCAGCGTTTCCTCCCTCCTCTCAACATCGGACAGTATTTCAGCGTGGCTGCTTCCACACCTGGCTCGTACAAGTTTTACACTTTTTTTTCTTCTTCCTTTTTTCTCATTTGTCTCATAAGCTTTACCCACACCACACGTGGTACATAGAAACAACACAGACTCACATGTTCAGCTGCTCACTAACACTGTTAAGACGCACAAGCCCACCAGGTAAACTCCACCCTCTTCCCCACTTGTGGGAGGAGAGGTGGATCGCAGACAGTGCCGTTTCCACGCGGGCGGTTTTCCTGGAGGTGAATCAAACTAATGAAACAAAAGGAAAAAAAAATTATCAAGCTCCACAAATGGTTAATCAAACCTACCATTGCAAAATCTGGAATATCCAACCATCTCCTGCTCTCACCAGCCAGTGACGGATCATGCTGCTTCCTCTTAGTTTATGCAAAAAAAGCTAATTAAGATGTTCAAACTTTGTATTGATGATATTCCAGTGTTTTGTTTCGTTTAGGTTCTCTTCTTACTTCAAAGACACTATGTTTGTGTGTGAATGTGTTCGTTATCGTGTCCTGATAGAGCGCGAGACTGTGAGTGCACTGCCCCCCCCCCTCTTCCGTGGGCCGCAGCGTGGAAAAAGCCAACCAATCATGCAGAGCAAGAAAGACGAAAGCTTAATCAAGTCCTGTCTACTTCCAGAGCAAGTGAAGGTACAAGTTTTCAGCTTTGGAGAGAGTAGTTAGTTCTCATGTTAAGTGCCATATGAATGCGTTACTGTCTTTTTTTAACCCGAGGAATCCAGAGATGCGTTAACATGCATGTGCACAGAAATGCTTCCTGTTTTGGCTGATGGAGGATGGACAGTGTTTTGGCTTTTTTTTTTTTCTTTTTCCTTTTTCTATCTGGGTTGACTGTCTCGTGTTTGTGTGCTCACAGATTTCTCTTCTCGTTATACTACCAGTGTTCAATGTTCCCCGCGAGGCAGAAGAGAGCCCATTCTTTCTTTATAAACTCATCGCAATGAAAAAAACAAACTTGTGAATGCACTCGGGGCTCGCACTTATGCTTCCGCCCCCTTTTTCACCCACTCAGTCCTCCCGCTAAGACCAAGTCGAACATTTTGCTTTTCATTCAGTTAAATTGAAAATGGAGATTTTTTTTTCCCACCAGTGATGTTCATATTGTAAATGATGACTTGTACAGAAGATCTAATGCTTTTTTTATATACATCTTCACAACTTTTAAGATGCATCTTTCTCTCTCTCTCTTTGTTTTTCACAAAAGACTGAGTATTTAAAAAAAAACAAACAACGTATTTTCAGGGATCTGTAAAAGAAATCTGATGGTTTAAAAGGTTGTTTATTTAAAGAAAAACAAAAAAAGGTCCACTGTGTACAGGACGAGTCTCCACCTCCCTTTGGAAAGATTGTTTCTTGTAGAAACGTCTTCATTTTTTTGCCCATTTGCTTTGTAATCCTAATATGTGTAAATAGTGTAACTGTGAATACTATATAAATATAAATATATATATATAAATATATATATATTTTTGTTCCCTGGGATTTGCTACATAAACACGGCTCGGACATCTATCAGAATTGGATGAGCTGGTAGCAGGAAATTCAGCTTGTGTCAAGCTTTGGTTTTTTTTGGTTTTGTTTTTTATTTTCTGTTGTAAATTCTATGAAAAGTTTGCGGTGTGGAGAAAAGAAAGGTGCAGAATCGGCATGAGAAGAGGACTGATGTGTCAGCCTGTTTCTCCTGTCTATTTATTATACAACAAATGTATGAAAAAAGAAAAAAATGGAAATAAAGCATTTTTGCATACATCCATAAATGCTGGTGGTTTGTTATTCCTGAGGCTGCACGATGTGAGATAGAAAGATGACTGATGGACTGAAGATCGTCCTGCTGATGCAGGCGGCAGCTGATCAATCACTCTGTGTCAGGCTGCTTTGACAAGGTCATGTGACTCAGTGCAGGTTTCATAATACTACAGGTGAGGGGATTCTGCTTGTGCTCATTATGCGATCCACTGCTACTAGTGAGCCACTTTCAACTCCCAAATCCTTGAATGCTGAAGTCTCTCAGGTCCATTGCAGTGCTGTGGAAAAGCCTTGAGCCGCCCTTAATTTCTTTACATTTTGATGGGAAAATGAAAACATACATGGAAATAAGGCAAAATCAAAGATTTTACAAAGTCTAACAAACTGAGGCAAGTCTTCTTGTCATTTCTTTAAGGAGACTTTAGGAACAGTTCTCCAGCTTCTTGAAGGACATTCAAAGCTCTTCTTTGGATGTTGGCTGCCTTTTGTTCTGTTCTCCGTCCAATATTTTCCCACAGTGCTTCAATAATGTTGAGGTCCGGGCTGTGAGGAGGCCAATCCATGACTGGTAGTGGTGCAACAAATCTTACCTGCACTGCAAGGTGTAAATTTGAATGACAGTAAAGTCTGACTTTGTCTATCTCAGTGGTTTTTTCCTCTATCCAGGTATGTTTTTACTGCACTGGCAATGTAGAAAAATGAAGGTGTTGCCAATCAGTTGCTTTCTAGCATGTCTGAACAAAATCTGATGGGCCTGTGTTCATAACGGCATCAGTTTTGACAAGACCTCCAACACCACTGACTTAAATGCAGCCCCAAATCATCACAGAGCCTCCACCGTGTTTTACTAATGGCTGCAAACACTGTTGTACCTCCCTCCAGCCCTCCTATATACATATTTTCACATTTTCAAACTCCAATGGACTGACGACCTTCCCAGGCCGTAACTCACAACCCTGAATTTACTGGATCACTGGATGGATGGATTGCAGATAGGAGCCAAATTCTTTTAGGGAGAGGTTTATTAAATTTCACGTGACCATTGTTAATTCAACCCGCCTCTAAAATAATTCAAATTAAAACTGTCGACATGCTGACTTTTTCTCTCGCTATATACACAAACATGAATGCAAAGAGACTTTTAGTCCAAACCAAGTCTTGCGTCAGTTCACTGAGGGGTCGGTCTGAGACAGGTCACAATTCTCCATGAGCAAATGGCAAGTCAACATACATGCATGGGACTTGTGGCCTGAGGGTTAGAGGTTGAGGGTGCCCTTTCATCCATGACTGCTCCCACAGATCTGACTGTGGCTGACAGCAAGTACAGCACCCTGGCAGAAGAAGCATTGTAGTGAAGCTTATCTAAATAAACCCCAGAAAAGGCATTTGAATTTTTTCCAAGGCTTTTTAAAATTTTTTTTTACTAAACATTCACCAAACCAACGAGTTGTCAAAGCAAGACTCCAACTACTGTGATTCAGTGCTCGAACCCTCCTCTCTGTAGTTGGGATTAATAATGTGTTTGATCAGTGAATTTAGAAGCTTTTGTGTTTGTCTGCAGTGAAAATCTGCAGAAGCCTGGATTCACATTCACACAGTCCCCAGAGAGACAGAAAAGGCTCACAGTGTGGTCTCCCTGTGTGCGCGCGCCGCCCCAAGGCCGTGACAGGAGGAGGATGGTGTGACCACAAGCGGGGAGGCTGGGCTCAGAGAGCGAGCTTAGACAGCATGGGAGCTCAAGTCGCACTCGTCACCATCTGCTTAGCGAAATCAAACACAGGATCTGATTGGTCGGTCGTTGTCGCTCCAACTGTGCTGTCTTGCTTTGCCGGTCATCTTTGCAGCTCAGATCGTCTTAAAATGTTTTCTTTGATTCTTTTGGTAATCCTTACAAACAGGGCAGTTAGAAAATAAAAGCTGAAAGAAAAACTGATATTTACATTTTACCACGTAAGTATTTGTTAGTTAGTGGGGATGATTGGCAGGTGTGCTCAGGAGTTTACACTCACTAATCATGGGCATGAAGGTCAGGGTTATTTTGTTGCTGTTAATGATTTCGTGGAGTTGTTCTGTTTCCAGGGTGGAATGATTGTACAGCGTATGCCTTTAACAAGAACTGAGCACACAAGGTGAACATATTTAGGATTTTCTCTAATTCACACAGGATCAGAAGTATACACACAGGCTCAAATACGGGTGTCGCGTTAAACAAGAGCAGCACGTTTAGCAAAAAAGCGTTATTAAAAATTTATTGATAGTTGCTGGGATACATACATCCCCACTAAAATGTGGTTCAATGCCTTTTACCTAGATTAGCCACTTTTGCTAGCTTTCAACCAGCTTCTGGTTGGATATTTGGTCACTCTTCTTGGCAGAATTGGTAGAGTACAACCCAGCTTTTAAGCATAGTGAACACATTTTCAATAGGGTTCAGGTCGGGGATTTTGGAAGTTCATTTCAGAAGCTTTATGCTAGCCTGCTTTATCGTTTCCTAAACTAGTTTTCATGTGAGACTGGTGCCCTGTATCAAAATTTCAACTATCTAGCTGTTGATTTGACATGAAGTTGAAGATTTCGCAGGTAGTTTTTCATTATTCCATCCACTTTGTGTAATGTACCAGTACCACTGGCAAAAACAGCCCCAGAGCATGATGCTACCATCACCATGTCAAACAGCTGGTGCAGTGTTTTTAAATTTGTCACTGTAGCCAAATAGCGCTCCATAAGGTATTTGGCTGAACAGAATTTCTGAGTTCTGAGTTTACTATTTGTTCACTGTAGCCAAATAGCGCTCCATAAGGTATTTCTCATGGAAGAATTACTTTTTTCCTTTCTAAAGTATTGTAGTTACTTTGTTTGCACTTGTGGTAAGTAAGAAAGCTAGAAGATTTGTGTGGGCAGGTGCAGATGCAGCTGCAGATGTTAGTTGAGTTTGAAGGCGTCAGCAGCCTTTTAGGCCGGTGACAGTAATGCTGGTCTTCCAGCAGCTTCCAGGTCATGGCAGGGAAGAGACCTTTCCAACTTGTGTAAATCTACAATTCAGCTTCTTACACCTTCACTGAGGTTCTTGGACTTTCCTATTGCTCTGAGCATCGGCCTATCCAGTGAGTCAAAACAAATCCTTTCTATGCTGGCAAAGAGAAACTACTAGTTGTAGTCAATCATAATCCCTAATGAGAAGATAACAGGCCATGTCCCTGTCAAGTTAAAGGACACTGTAGAACCTTTAGCACCTCTTATTAAAAGATTTAAATGAATGTATGTAATTTGACTGTGTGGATTCAAGAAAATCTAAAATAAATTCAGCCATGTGCACCTAATTCCACCCTGACTTAAAAAAACATAAAGGTCCAAAAGTATCATGACAATCATGTCCACGGTGACTGGATGCAAACGTCTGAGCCCAGCTGCAGGTAGCTGCTTGGTGGAGTATTTGCATTAATTTGCTTGTGTTATAAAAGGCCTGAAATGCTAAATTTAGAAAGATTTACATCCCAGACTTGGTACATAATTAAGGTCACATGGATGTTGTCACAGTGGTGACCATGATCACCTGTGTGAGTCTGCTGGCATATTTCACCATTTAATGCCGACCACAGTTCAGCCACATACTTTCAATTTTCTGAAACCTTTTTGCATGAGGAACAACAAAAAAACAACAGCAGCAAATATGATTTAAAGAATGATTTTATTGTTAGGATACACAAAGTGTTATAAGGGAGTGAGTCACAGTTTAAAGAACAGTCACACAGCAAATATTAAGGCTTTTTTTTCCTTGCAGGTTTCTTTTTTTCCTGGTGTAACCCACAGTCCTCCTTTACGTGACGTATGGCCACACTTCAAAATTCAATGCAGACATGAGCACTGAGTACAAACTAATGTTTGCATGTTTTTGCATGACGCTCGTAAATCGACTCATTAGGCAGCCATTACTGTGCTGTATTCTAGCACCCTTCCTTAACGCCCTCTTCTTTTCAAAACAGACTTTTCACCTGCTATTGTAGGAAAAACAGGTGAGGCACCATGCAAAATAATGTAACTTTGGATTTCAAAATGTCTGCAGTGAAAACGTACTGTTGCAGGAATAACCGTAAAGCACTAATGTTCTTCCCAATCAAAGGCTAACAGTGCCCAGGGGGGCATTTTGCTTTAGCCCAAGGCATTTGGAAAGAAATGTACAGGCCTGCATGATGTAATGGTACCATAAATTTTTGAAACAGCCAGTGTAAAGTATGGCTAAATCTATCAGAGTTGAAAGGGTTAGATTTTATCGCTAACCAACACAAGCACACAGTTAAACAATGAGTAGCTGGCTCAGTGGTTAAAACAGCTAAGCATCCTCTCCATGCTCTCTTGTCTACTCTCTGAACTAAAAATTAAACCCTTAGAAAACACACACAATTAACCTTAATCAATAATGTTAATATCAGAGTTAAGGTGCTGAAAGTAGTTTGGAAATTCGTTAAAATAGTTATGAGTAAATTATAAAGAAGTTAAATCCTTAAAAGTATTGGATTACAAAAAAAAGCTGAAACTACTGATGTTAATATATAACTTACGCTAATGAGTAAATAGGAAATAGCTACAAACGCGGACAGTTTAATGGGTTATAATCTATCAATTTTCATATCATTAAGTGTCATTAAGTATTAAATAACAATAATTTTGAATGGTGGTGATGCTGACGGAGCGGCAACATGTCTGTGCTTCAGAACAATGTTGCGATTGACTCTGCGTCTATTGATGTTACTAAACAGAGGAGTTAAACACTTAGAATTAATATTAATATTAATTAATATTAATATATTTTATAGTTTTGCCTCATTATAACACAACAGTGGATACTTTACATTAAAACAAAATCAAGAAATGATCGAAGGGTAAGACTGTCAGCTTTATATAGTGGCTTTTCACTGTAATTTTAAATGAGAGGCCCGTAAAGGTGTCAGTACAAGTGAGGGAGACCTCTGTTAGACTGAAATAAATAAATCTATCAGAGCGATAGCAAAATCTTTAGGAGTGTTCAAATCAGCAGTTCAGTTCAATCTTAAAGGGAATAAATGTACTAGCCAGCTTGGCGACATCAAAAAGGTCTGAAAGACCACAGAAATGGTGAAGTGGATGACCACAGAATTATTTCGATGGTAAAGAAAAAACAGTTTCACATCTAGTCACACTCTTGAGGAAGTAATAGTGTCAGTTTCAACAATATTTATGTTTAAATTCATATGGGTTTGTTCAATTAATTAAAAGACTGTATATACATTTTATAAAAATCTTTTAAATTAAAACTGAAAATCTGCATTTAAATCACATCTCAACTGTTTAAAATCCACTGTAGTGGCATTCAGAGATATGGAAATTATACTGTTGTCTAGTGAATTATAGATCTAATTGTATTTTTCTTTATATATTTCTTTACTTTTTCATAAATCTGCGTTACTGCGTTATTTGGGCACATTTTTAAATCATCATCATCAGCTTAAAATGCGTGACCAAGACTTTTAATTTTTCAAATGTTTTATAAACAATCAACCTTGTTAGCATGCTAACATGCTATGCTAACCAACCCAATTTCCAAAGTTTTCCTTTGACTTAACTTAGCTTTTATTTTTATTTTTAATTGCTCACTACAGAAAAACAAAGGATATACGCATGTACATTAGACTGTAGTTTTTAAAAGCACACTTTGAATGCAAAATGGTTCACATTAAACGGTTAGCAACATGCTAATGAAATCAAATATCCTGAAAACACATGAGACGTTAAATAACACTTACAGTACTCTTCTTCACAGTTTGCTTGTTTTTCCTAGAGTATTTCTAAATGTCTGAAAACTTCTCCTTAAATGAAAAGTTCAACTAATCTGTTTTTTATTTATTTAATTTTAATTTTGGTGTTGTACTATTTCACGCCTTGGATTTAACATGGTGCTAAAGTCCAGGTAAGAAGCATCCCAGTAAAAGGACTGGAAGCAGATGCACTGATGTAGCAGACCAGAGGGTTCGACCAGCCGCTCCTCTGAGCAGTTTGGCATCTATGGAGGCTGAGACAACGCGACTGAGGATGTGATGAATGTGTCTGAAATTGTTCTGGAGAGGCGTCACCTGCTCTGCGTCCTCCTCTGTGGAGAAGATCTGCGAGGTAAACTGAGCCAGCTGAGGAGACAACCAAACCCAAAAATAATGTTTTAAAGCAACAAGTCTTTAAAAAAAAATAAAACCTGATCTGAACCTAGGGGACTTACTTGGGACCATGAGATGTAGATGGGGACCTCATACAAAGTCCACACAACCGCTTGAGAACATGGAGGGGTGGTAAGGCTGCCGTAATATCGGTAATACTGACTCATGTTGTGCTTCGGCAGGAGGCTCATTAGAGGAAATGGCTTTACTTTAGTTGCTTGCCCTGGGGTAAGGATGCACAGACGTAATGAGAACATTGCTACGACTAACACAAGAAGGCAGGAGTGGATTTTCCTTAAGGCTCCGCTCACCTTTGTAAGCAACAGAGGAGAGTTTCTGTGAGATGTGTCCAAAGTGCACATTATCTGCATACACAACCTGTAATATATGATAAAGTCTTAATAGTTTTGCTTTAAAAATTCTTAAAAATGTAGTTCAGGACTAGGCTGAGAAATAAACTGACATCAATGAAGAATCCAAGAACGGCAAGTCCTGTTGGATCGTCGAGGGCTGCAGACAGATTTGGATGGATGGACTTAATGTTGACTATGTGCATCTGGAAGTAAAGAAAATCCACAGAGACATTAAGGGAAGGCTGCACTGCATCTGTGTGCTTAGACAGGCGGCTCGTGACTGTGTAACTCCGTCTACTGACCATACTGTACCTCCATTGGGTATCTGCGTCTGTCCACGGTGTGCTCTGAGCCATTGGACGCCGGACCTCCCCAGTGGAAGTGCAGCTGGATGGTGTGGTACACATCTGGAAGGCCGCCACCACTCACCGCCATGCCGCTGCCGACCTGCAGTATGACTGAGAGCAACAGCGCACGTGTCACCCCCAGCGGCCACTCGACAAAAACACGCTACAATATGCGGGGTATTCACCTGAGTGCCCGTCGTTTTTGAGCGTCCAGTGGCCTGTTTGCGTCTCCTCGAAGCCCTCTAGATACAGAGCGCCCAGAGAGGCGTTTCTGACCATGTGTTCGTCCAAGTTGATGGGAGAGTCATGGTGATCAATTAAAGAGTAACAGGAAGGGAACATGTCTCCCCATGAGTAAGAATCTGAAGATGTGAAAGAAGACTCATGAGCTCCAGACAGACAACTAAAAAGTGTAAGAGAAGAACCTTGAATGCTTAACCTTAAAATCAGCTCACAGCAATCAGTTTAGGACAACCCATGCTTTCCGAATATCTGATATTTTGGCTTTTATTTTGAAAGGATACTTTAGACTTTCATCAGTGACTTCAGCTTCAGATCATCTAATATACTAGTCTTTTTGCCTTCAGAGTTGCCTTAACTCTTCATGACAGAGACTGAACAAAGTGCTGGAAACATTCCCCAGATTTTGGTCCACACTGACATGCTAGCATCACATCTATGATGTCAGTCACCTGTTCCAGCACATCCCAAAGGTGCTCTGTTGGGTTGATTTGGAGTCAATATGGTCAGCAACCATCCGGCTGATAGGCTGTTGAGTTTTAATGATGCTCAGTTGGTACTAGAGGCCCAAAGTGTGCCAAGAAACCCACCCGATTACACCACCACCACCAAGTTGATACAGGGCAGAATAGATCCATCCTTTCATGTTGTTTCTGATCCTCGCAGGCAAATGTTGCAGTAGAAATCGAGACTCATCAGACCAGGCGTCAACATTTCAACTCTCTATTTTCCAGCTTTGGTGGGCTCATGTGAATTGTAGCCTCGGTTTCCTGTTCTTAGCTGACAGGAGTGATAGCTAATGTGGTCTCTTCTGCTACTGTAGCACTTCTGCACACCTTGGTTGTAGCAACTGGTTATCTACTGTTGCCTTTCAATCAGCTTGAAGCAGTCTGCCTCTTCATC